>NW_011340746.1:18580-27224 GCF_000735185.1 Notothenia coriiceps | reverse complement strand
TGTGTGTGTGTGTGTGTGTGTGTGTGTGTGTGTGTGTGTGTGTGTGTGTGTGTGTGTGTGTGTGTGTGTGTGTGTGGAGGCAAGTGTCAGCGTCACAGAGACCTGCCGACTCAGGCGTTGCCAAAACACTGTCAGCGTGTTTTATTAGTGTGTCAGTGCTGTTTGTCTCCGCAGGCTGTGTGTATATCATGCCCGCTCCCCCCGCAGTCCAGCTATTTATTTAAGCATACAAGATGCAGCTGGGGCCACCGCGGCCGACAGGCAGCCATCAATTCATCCGCCTCAAACCAGGAAATCATCTTACAAAATAAAAAAAAAGAAGAAGAAGAAGGAAGCAATTAATTTGTGTTGAGCAAATTGGCCCAGAATTGATGTCACATCCTAAACTTCTGAGTCAATACCGCTTGTAGCAAATTATGTGAAAGGCCAAATGCCTGTTTTTGAAAATGAAATATGTTTCAACGCATATGAAATGGCTGCTCCACAGCTGATCTACAAATGTTGCAGCACTAAATCTCCCACACAGCTTCTTCTTTCACACACTCTCCCTCCCCGCCGCCTGGCTCCTATATTGCTGCTCTCTGATTTGCTCTGACTCGCTCCCTCCCGGACTCTTGTATTCTTGCTCTCTGACTCACCCACTTTCCCTCTTTCCACTAACAGGGTCATTAATAATAGGCAGGTTGTGTCGCTCCTTGGGTGTCAGGGGCAGTGGTGTTTCTTTTCCGGCCAGTGTATTGTCTTCATAAATGTATCTTGGGTGTATTTTTAGGGCTTCGATGCTTCTCTATTATGCTTTTAATTGTTATGAATTTTTAAAGAATGGCAGGACCTCAGATGTCATGACCCTGCTCACGAACATTTTACATTTAGTTACACTACAGAGCTTTTACTTACTTTAACCACACTTTAGTTTTCTCTGTACATCTGTTCCTGGAACCACCAAATCACTGAGATGTTTGTGTTCCTCCGCAGCCGTCTATGAGTTCAGGGTTCCTGAATCCTCCGATATTGGTTCTGCTGTGGGAGTGATCCGGGCCATGGACAACGACATAGGCGAGAATGCGGAAATGGAGTACAGGATCATCGGGAGCGACGGCCCCGGCATGTTCGATGTCACCACCAACAGGAGCACACAGGAGGGGGTCATCTTGCTGAGAAAGGTCAGAGACTCGGCTGGTGTTCTGTGAGGGATTGTATGGGGTTAAAGGCACAGAGGTATAAAAGCTGCGCCCAAGTATTTATATAAAAGGTTTATTCTGGCAAAAATATACACACATGTTAATACCGACATATTTTTTCTGGGTTATTTCAAAATAATATAATAAATACATTTTAGAAATTATTTCCAATATCGTCCCAAGATAAGACAAAGAAATACAACAAAACCAAAACAATCCAGTATTTCATACACATCACCACAATTAACCACAAAAATAATAGAAAATAACTCCTTTTTTTGCAACATTTCAAATTGTCCAAAGAATCCCACGAATGACCATGTTTTGTGTTACTGTGGATCCCTTAAGTCAGGGGTGTCAAACTCAAGGCCCGGGGGCCAAATCCGGCCCGCGACTTCATTTAATGCGGCCCCACAAGAGCTTGCAAAGAATATAACATGTTTATTATATGGTTACATGCTACTTTACAAAAGCATGTTTCCCATAAACTACATATCCCACAATGGATCTCAAATTTGACATTTTTCTCAGAATTTGACTTTTTTTCTCAGAATTTGACTTTTCTTCTTCAAAATATTCATTTTTTCTTAGAATTTGACTTTTTTTTCTCAGAATTTGACTTTTCTTCTTAGAATTTGACTTTTCTTCTTCAAAATATTCATTTTTTCTTAGAATTTGCCTTTTTCTCAGAATTAGATTTTTTTTTTTAAATCATTTTGTGACATTCTTAGTGAAGAGATTTGCAATGATTTGTCCTAGACTTCTGCTTTCAGACTTAGTTAATTATTATAAGTTATTACCCTATCCGATAATAATCCAATGCAGAGGCAATAATGCAATATAATACATTATTTTATATATAATAAATATTTATATATGTATTATTATATATAGTCTTAAAGTTACAACCGGCCCTTTGAGTGCAACCATAATGCTAATGTGGCCCGCGAAGAAATTGAGTTTGACACCCCTGATCTAAAGTAAGAAGGAATCCTTTAGAAAGGAGACAAAAGGCCATAGTTGCCAAATTGGCTTTTGAAGAGTGTAAGTCTACATGTATATGATTGGCCAGCACAGCAATTTTCCAGATGTAATGTGTTGGGACAAAGCCAGGTTCAACCCTGCCTTTTCTCACTGGAGCCTCCGGCATTGGTAGAATGAAGAGTCTGCAAAGTAAGCACTGAATGGTTTTGCAGAATCCTCTGACATGGATGTCCTTGTCTGACGATGGGGCCATCAGCTAATCTAAAGAAATAATGTTGAACATAGACAAAAGGTTTTAAAAGCCTTTAGTTCGTTATGAAAAAGATGATGAGTACATCTGCCAGTAGGTGAAATTCTTCAGCAGGAGAAAAGAAAATGTTATCCAACAGCTCCGCAAAGAGAGAGATGTCAGACGGTGAAAGCTCCCTCACAGCAGCAAAGTGGATGTGAAACACCCTTCAAATGTGATCAGATTATTATGCTTTCTCTATTCTGCTCTCAGCAGGTACAAGGTAACGACTTAAAACGATCAACAAAGACTTTATCCTACTGTAGAATAATGACGAATAAATTATAACAAAATAAATTAAGAAAGATCTCTGATGATAGATTATTTGGCTCAGGAGTTATGAAGCTTCCCATCTGGGATGATCGCGTTTCTTATTTTTTATCAAAGGAACAATGGTAAGCAGCAGCTTTCATCAGCAGTTTGTCATCTCTTGGCCATCATCGGCCACGTTGTACAGCGATGTTAAAACCCTTCCAAATTACCTTTCCTTACGGCGACGGAGATGTAAATGAAATGAACAGCATCAGGCCACGTCTGTACAATGATGCGTGACAGTGTTTGACGTGTGAGCAGTGCTTTCTCATCATTAAAATGACAGTAAGTAAATAGAGGTTCCGAGCCAACTCATTATAAAGCAGTAGACTTACATTCTTTTCTCCGTGCTCTTTCCATCCTGTGTTAACTGTCTTTCATTATTGCTTCCCGTTATCCAAATTAAGTTATCCTCCCTCATTATTTTGCGAAGAAGGAAATAGGACGTGTCAGCAGAAAGTAAGAATATCATCAGTGGGCCTGTGCTATGACAGATTAATTGGATTACAGTTGCATTTAGCCTAGATTAGGTCCTGCATGGGGACCTGGATGGTGACACAGATGGATTAAGTTAGAGAGTGCAACACTGACGGGAAGAGCTCTTAATTGTTTGGGGTAAACGCAGCGGCTCAGGGGTGACATCAAATTTCAAGCGTTTTCCTATTTAGCGTTGCTTTCCACTGGGTATTTCTCAAAGTCATCAGGGAAACTTTGCTTCACTGCCACTAATGGGTGCAGTGGCACCCATTAAAGATATTATTCTGTCCTTTATCTGCTACATCCAGTAATGCATGGAGACGAAACACAAGTGTGTAGACTTTCAGATTTAAAGAGGCACGATTCTGCTTTTTGGGGTGGGTTCCCTTTCCTGTTTCTGTGCATGTAAATGGTCTGCAAAGGCTAAAATCCCTGTTCCCTCCAGAGGGAGTTGAAACGCCTCCATTGGACTCCTTTGTTTACTTCCATAACATAGTCACATTACGATGTAGGACTCTTTTATTGGCTAGCATTTCATCACATTTTACGTGATAGGCTAAGGGGAGGGAGATCTCTAAGCGGTTGGCCAATCACAATGAGGCCTGCCCGCTAACCAATCAGAGCAGACTGGGCTCTGGTTTCAGACAGAGGGTGAAAAGAGGTGTTGCAGCACAGGCAGTATGAGCTTTTTGAACATTAAAGCATGGAGACATGTCACAGTAGAGGCAGAATACAAATATGCACCTGAACATGTGTATAATATGTCCTCTGTAATACCAATGCCTTATTTTTTGCTTTTGCCAATGTTATTCATAAGAGAAAACAGCTTGAATACAGATACCTAAACAGGATTTGTGTCTTTAGTATGTATGATAATTAAATTGCATTACCAGCTAAATGTATTCTCTACATGAAATGCACGATCTCCACTCTTAACCCCGATCCGCCCCCGAACCCTTTGCTGCGGCCAGCTGTTACCTGTTCTCAACTCTGACCCCCCTATTGACTGTCCGACATAACTCAACCCGGGTGGGTTCTGAAAGATGTGATTTCAGGGTGTCTACCAGATGTTTACACTAAACCTAAAAACAGAGATATCATTCAGTCTGACTGCAGCCAGTCGGTAGCAGCCATAGCTCATGTCCCCATGCAGATGTTTGTCATCTCACCGGACCCTCTATAGGGGTTTAGTGTCAGTGTCGGCTCAGTGTGCCCCATAGCAGACAAAGGGGGGGTCACAGCAGTGAATTACCCAGGCATGTGATAGCAGCGCAGCTGGTGGTAACACATGTAAGGGGCCCTGCACATATGTTAGGTACTTAAGCCATCAAAGAGATTGTAATCCACAGAATTGAGTGGATCATCATTACAAGCGTCCTTTGAACCAACTTTTAATAAAGATAACACACCGCTGCGACCTTTCTTATCAAGCCGTCTCATCACATCCAGATGAGATAAAATGGGGGCACATCAAAACTAAGTTTGTCCAATTACCATTCATCTTTTTTTCCTACTCCCCCAATTGATATAATTAGGTTGCGTTGAGCGACTTTGCTGGCTGAATGTATTAAGGCAGTCAATAACAGTAGATTCAAATAATCTCCCTGAAAATGGAAAAATATCTCCTTTAATACTGTGAGGTTCTTTTCCTCGCAATGTCACTGCCATAGCAGATTATGAGGCTGGAGAATATACACGGCAGAGCAGAGAGATGATAGCTCCTCCTGCCTCCCTTGCCACCATGTTCAACTTTTTCAGTTGCCCCTTTTCCCAGAAATAAAAAAAGTCCTTTATGAATAATTGAAGGCCTGCTAGGGCCGAGTTCTGAAGGGAGGCTGAAATAAGGCGGCAGATGAAGACAAGCTGCGAGGGCATTGGAGCCCGTCTGATTTGTGCATGAGAAATAAGATGGGAATTAAAGCATGGTACACTAGCTGCCACCGTACACAGGCTGCTGCTATGTGCTGCTGTCAGACCCCTCCACCCAACTGCAGAGTGCTGCTGGGAGCTCAACCATCAACACTGAACTGTTTTAACAACAGCCCCTATAGTTAATGGAAATTGGAAGTAAAAGCTTATTATGTCACTGTGTGCTTGAAGGGTTTGGAGTGAATGCAGATCATGCAAACTGATGAATAATGGCGGTGGAACAACGGCCGTTAAATATGTTAACCGTCGTGTCGGTCAAATCTGACCCATTTACTACTGTCATTCATCATACTGTAGCCTACATATTGTGTTTTATTTTGATTCCCGCAAGGCTGAATAATATCTCTATTACATATTTAATTGCTAATCACAACTTCCATTGAATTTTGAGTAGTTTAGTTTAGGAAATGAATGGGTGACCTTAGATTATGTTTATCCATCAGATAGTATCAGATAACACCCACAAATCAACCACCATGTTAGTTTTGGAATACATTTTCAGTGTCTATTTGTATTCTATGCAGCTATTTACATAAACCAGTAGTCTGAGACATTGTTTACAGCTTAAAAGGGATTTAAATGAAATGTGTGATGATTAACGGTTTTTGTGTTAATGTAGAGTAGAGTAAAAAAGGGAATACCAAAGTAAGAGCAAAAACGAACACAACAGGAAGGTGAATGCCATTGTTTCAATAGCATAGTGATGTCAAAAATAACCTCCATAATATTAATGACCATAATACTTCCTCTGTTCTCTAAGGAGCTGTTAGATCTCCTTCTGAAATAGCCGGCTGAATATTCACAAACACACATAACACTCCCACCGCACCGTCTTCACGGCACGATCGTGATAAACGAGCGACACCAAGTCAACAGACACTTGTCTTCGCTTACTATTCTCCTCGTTTATTTGGGTTAAATTATGCAGTCCAAAGCTCCTTTTTTATTTTTAAATCAGTTACCGGTGTGCTGCTCAGTGTCTCCGGGGACCGCTACATTAGATTCAATTTCAGGCCCGAGTCAGGCAGATTTGGGGCAGTCATGCAGACACTTCCTGAATGCTCATGCTGACTGACTGCTGGACTATGAGCAGGCAGCCAGCCGTCCGTCTGTGGTGCCTATGTGAATCAGCGTTGGTCTGGTCTGTCTCTGTGTATGACTGTGTCGCTCCCTGCCAAAAGGCCTCCTGCGTGCCACCCAGAACCCATCTATGTCACTTCCATTAGGGCCGTCTTGCATCAGATTGTGTGGCGTAATTCAGAATTAATTGCGTGTTTCATGCTAGTAGTTTCAAACAGGGCTTCCATATGGTGCCATGCTCAGTGTAGTGGGTCAGTCTGTGTGCAGATGTGCACACCGCAGACTCACATGCATTTGGAATTAACTCCTAACCTGAAAAGTGCCAAATTAAAGTATACTTTAACCTGGCTGTATGCACATTACATATGTTTTAGAATGTAGTATTCTGATATGCACAGTAGGCTATTCTCTCAGAAAAAGAAATGCTGCTTAAAGCTGCAAAAAACAATATTGACTATTTTTTTAAGTGTATTTAATTAGTATTAAGTCTACTGTATACTATTTGTACTTTGCTGTCATTTTCCAGAAAATTACATGAGAAACGTTGGTTTTGTCAAACCATTCCACTCACATGAGATGGTCACTATGTCCTTCACCATCACACACATTGTTTTATTAGAACAAAGCAGTCGAAAGAAGAAAATAAATAAATCAAACAATGAACTCTTATTAAATACTCAAGCTCTGACCCTCTGGTGTTACATTAATCTACACAGGATGTAGAAAGGATAGTGTCTGCATGTTAAAAGACGAAACCTGATGGACCCGTAGCATTCGATTTGCACTCCAAAAAGCTGGAAGATGTTTTCGACGGCAGCTTCTCGCTTGGCACATGGTTTGCAGGTTGAGGCGCTGATTACAAATCAACATCTCCATCAGATGAAACTTAATTAAGTTGACAATAAGAGCTGATTGCCTCTCCCTCCCACTGATGCTGTTATGGTGACATCAATAGAAGATAAAGAGCATCATGAAGACAGATCAGATTGAAATGGTGGAGTGAGAAGTACTTAGCATCAGTGTACTGGAGGCTAATGCAAATGAAAGAGGCTGTGATATGTCAGGTTGGCACGTCTGATTAGCATAATGGGTGTTAAGCTTTTAGTAATGTGATGTGTGCTCCTGCTTTTTATAAGAGTTATGTGGACACCTCAATCCATATAGTCTGGTTTAACTGTGTAGCCTTAAAAAACATGGCCTAATGGGCCTATTTTAACAGCAAAAACCAACGAGTGCAAGTGCACAATATGTATAGCTACATCACACAATGCCACGTTTTATGCATCAATAATTACACTGAGGGACAGGGCCGTCCCTCCCAACAGGCCGATCATGCAGACTGCGTGGGTCCTCACCATGCGGAGGGTGCC
The DNA here is from genome assembly GCF_000735185.1 of Notothenia coriiceps. Lineage (NCBI taxonomy): Eukaryota > Metazoa > Chordata > Actinopteri > Perciformes > Nototheniidae > Notothenia > Notothenia coriiceps. The sequence continues at coordinate 19,602 of NW_011340746.1, read as the reverse complement.
TCAACTGATCCGAAAGTGTGGCGTGGCACGGTTTTGCCTAGCACCCCCCTCCCCCCCGTCGACGCTGGCAAAACCTTAATATATCCTCCCCAAAAATATGATGATTACACCTGCCAAAAAACAAAAACATAATAGTTTACTAAGTGTCATTACTAGGGTCATAACTCAAAAATGATGTCAGTTCCTGTCTTACATTTTTGTTATATTTAAATAATGTTGTATACTTTTCAGAAATAAATTGCATACTTAAACTCTAGTATATACTGTATACAATTAGTGTGTAATACCAAATGTTGACTTGTTAATGTTTTTTTTTTCTTTTATTCAATTAATTCCAATTAGCCTACCATAAGTATGGAAAGAACAAACCGATTTTTTAAATATTTAAAATTCATATACATATACAGGTGTCCAGAGTCAATTGTTTTTTGTGTAACAGCTTTACTGGAATTATGTTCTGCTTGACTTGAAATGTATTATGAATGTAGGCTTGGTAGCAACGAGAGTAGGGCTGCACAATTTGGGGAAATAATCTAATTACGATTTTTCTGACAGATATTGCGATTCGATTTGCGATATTTGTTTTTAAGCGACCCAACGGAAGTTTATTGTAAAATGCGGCCATATCTCCGACTAGGAAGGTCGTATCAACGTGCTCCCGTCTCTAGCACCCCCGCAGCCCGAGCTACGAGTGAAAGAACTAAACTTAAATTAAACTTCCGATGGGTTGCTTTAAAGTCAAGCTTCAGTTTAAGATTCACCCTGTAATAGAAACATGTGATGGAGCATTACTAACCTGACTCGAACGGTTTGTTTCACCAGACCATCTAGGAGAGCTCCATTGGAAGCTATTTGGAAAGGGCAGGCACTTTCAAAGATACTTGGCAGGTGATTGGATCAATCTGTCTATCACCATCTATAATGGGCCACTTCTGAGTGGTTAACAATGGCTGGTACATGTGGAGCACAGCACTTCTGATTGGTGTGGATGATCGATTAATCGTTCAGCGCTAGTATTTTTC
>NW_011340746.1:4361-18540 GCF_000735185.1 Notothenia coriiceps | reverse complement strand
TGTTTCTTACACGACCACTAGAGCACTCTAGTGGTCGTGTAAGAAACAACATACACTTTAAAACGTGCCTCTGGGTCGTAATAAGGGCATGAACAATCGGCCTATATGGTCGTTTTTTGTAGGAGGACAGGCTGACAGATTAAGAAGCATAGCCTAGTTTGACATGTTATCTGATCAACTGGACCAACATATGAAGTGTTTTGCCATAATATTGCTTTCAAAAAGGAGTGAAAACTGAGCATAAAAACCTCATACTGTGCGGTTCAACTGCCACCTGTGCGTGCAGCCTGTTGCTCATGCCAGATGTTTACTGATTTGAACTTTTGGCTTTCTTGATCTTACTTGTTTTGTTCTATTAGTTACTTCTGTAAGTAACTTATTAGGATGTGCCCATGGCTGCCTTTTTCACACCAGGGACAGCTGATCGCGCCAAAGCCAGCTAGCATGGCGGTTGGAACGAATATCCCCATTGAGATCTGGAGAAGGACACAGAGGTTGCCGGGTAAACCATTGTGAAGAAGGAGGAGAGCTGGAACCAGACTCATGGAGAAAAGGAGATAATAAGCCTTTTATCATGTCTTCACCATGAGCCTGAGTCTTCAGAAGGTTCCTGCTGTGGAGGATTAACAGTATTTAGATTCTGATTGATTGAATGGGCACAATGACCTTGTTGCATTAGTCATTCAAAATGACATGCATCAGAGAACATAAGATAACAAATTGTCAATGCTTTTCTAACATGAACCCAGTAATATATTATTTAAAAGCTGCATTATTTAGGAAGAATGCCATTTTTAGCCTCACTGAATATTGGTCCAACTATCTGTAACTATGTGTCCACCACTGTAAGTTGGAGATCGAGTGAACTGAGCACCAGCTACAGCAGAATACTAATGTCCATTGATCTGATGGAGACTTAATCTTTCAATCACAGGGACAGCATCCTCCAAGCCTCCAAACTTATTACGATCAATGCGCAATAACCATAAAAGCTATCGAGCTGAGGAGGAGGGATCAACAATCATGTACGTTTAAATCAAAGGTTACCACTCAGTGTTGCTGTCCAACTTCTGCCATTCGGCTCTGTTCAAAGTCTGTGAAGAAACATACTGTGTTCTTTAGAGTGAGACAAAGGCAGGAAAACTAGTTTCTCTCTACCTCGGAGAGACGAGCGGGAGTTCATTAAAATGTGAGACACCTCACTTAATATCTTTAGCACTGTTTCTGAGCAGGCTTTCTCAATGCCCAGGAGTAAAAGAGAGGATGGGGGAAGGATTTTGAGTAGGTGAGACAGAGAGAGAAATGAGTTGGAGGGCGGCAAACGCAGCGCTATTCCAGCACTCAGATCCGAGTAGACAGGCTGAAGCTGCAAATTGCTTTTGGCAGTCAATTTCTCACCTTAATTAAAAGAGGGGAGCGCTCCTGCTACGGGCTACATCACTTTCAGCATCTGCTTTCCATGATAAAAGTGGGACAATGGCGGCCTGTTTTCTGCAGCCAACCTCCTGTTGATAATCCGCTGAGTGGTGTTGAGTCAGGTCAAACACTGATGCTTAACCTGTGGTGTGAAACCTCGGCTGACTGAATGGCAATTAAATGTGCTTTTGCCTGCTTGTCCTGTGAATGTTGCCGCACCCCCACTTCTCTATCTCTATCCCTCTCTCTTTTTTTGTTTACCCAAACCTGCAGTCTCATTATTGCTGCAGCAGCCATTGGTGGGCTGGTTAATTAAACCAACAAATCATCCATCTGGAGAGTCCCTTTGTCCACATTGATCGCTGCGGGAAAATGTTTTCAAATGATTGCCATAATGAATACAACAGGAGGTATTTCTATTCACGATGATGTTTCACCATCATCTACAACAATAGTTCAACAAAATATAACCGTTTTGCCGCTTTTATGGAGAGTTTGGTGTGTTGCTAAAGCACACACATATAAAACAGACTGTTTGTGCCTTTGTGATTTGTTATTGCTCAACATTTAAAAAGCAAAGAGTTCCGACTGATGGATGTTTCTTCAGTCAGCACATCCTCAGCAGAGACAACTTCATTCATTTCAATGACTTCACTATGTTGGGGTGTACTGGGCTCACACAAAAAAAAATGCAAGGTCGTTTAGCAGAGATTTACAACCTGGCTCAACTTTGGCAAATGGAATAATTACAACAGCACATTCCTGGAAGATGACTTAATAAGATGAACACCATGTTTTCACCATTTACCTGATGGTCGTTTGGACTTCTGGAGACAATCTGAAACAGCAATACAATACTTGGCTAGGACCTGTTAATGTTTCCCCACATTAGGAGGCTAGGTGGTGGATATGATGACGGTGAAAGACATAGGCCAGAGGCTACTCTTTTCCAGCTGATATCGCATCTACCACCCATTATACCCATAGTATTTCAATCTCCATCCACTAAGCACAAAGCCAATTCAAGCATTTGAGTTTGAGTTATTTAGCCTCTGCTCAGATCAGATCAGTCTGTATGACATTCCTCGCTTGTGCATAGCTCAATATATGAATATTCAGCGAGGGGCAACTTCATTTCCTGTCATCCACTGCTCGTGCATGTCAGAAATCATGAAACAGGCAGCAGAATTTGCTGTCTAATGATGTTAAATGATGAAATTGCAAATGCATGAGTGGATGCACGGTGACGAGCGAAGCCGGCGTTATTAATGAAGGCTTCATCAGGAAAATAAGTTTCTATCTCTTCCTAGTTCTCTCTTTCATCAGGTGCTAAATATTATGCATCATTAACATTCAACTAATTTATGTCTAAATCACAAAAAGCCTCCCGCTAACAGAGACACAAAGCCAGCAGTGGTATTCCACGTCTGAAAAGGGTTTTTAAAACCAATGATGTCAGAAGTTAGTAAAGAAAAAATATAATTGATATGCCATTATAAATACATATTTGTAAATGGTTGAAGAGACTCTGTCATGATTTGTTGGGGTTTTCCCTTTTTTTCATGCAGGTAAATGTTATGTGAAGTCTTTTTCTACCCTGTAACATAATGACACAGGGTATCAACTCCAGACATCATTATGTTACACTCTTGCTTCTATTGGCTAGTCCTCCAAGGGGTTGGACATCTGTAAGCGGTTGACCAATCACAACAGAGCTAACCAATCTGAGCAGACTGGGCTCCGATTTCAGACATAGGGTGAACAGTAGAGGAACAAAATACAAATATGAACCTGAACATTAGCAGAAATAATTTTTTTTATATAAATGACATTCCTCTACTTATTTTTCCTTTGAATTATCAATTAATACATGACAACTTGGCAAAGTAGAAGGAAATATGTGGTTGAAAAAGAATTTGGGTGAATCTTGAATGACTCTTTTCTATTTTGGTCAAACAGCTGTTTAACAAGGTCAACTTTTATGAGGTGCTGCAGCAAAGGACAGCATGAGAAAAATAAAGAGTATGGAGACGTGGTCACATAGATGCACAACATTCAAATACAAACCTGAGAGTGAGCATAACATTTCCTCTTTAAGCAAGGTGATAGGGTAGTCATGTTATCCACAACACTTTTTAGGAAGGTAAAACTGAAATTGAGTATTCCTCAAATAACATAATCCATTACTGCACAGGAAAACCACAATTGTACACAACTACTGCAAGTACAGGAAGTTCAACCCTGAAGTTAGGCTGTAAAACCTGATGGATGTTCACAGTTTAGGTTGTATTTAAAGTTCATTTTTAGCAGTGTGGCCAATAAATATAAAACACAAGTTGTAATTGAACCTCTGTCTCAGTTGGCTGCAGTCTTATCAAGCACCAAACATTCTCGGGGCTGCAAGCCACGCTCCTCCCTGCCTTCAGTGGATCCTCCCCTTCTCGTAAAACACTTGACGATGTTCGCCACAGCCTCTGCGAGAAAATGTTAAGATTACATTATTGATAGAATCATTACCACAATCTCATAAATCCCTTACGGATCAGGCGGTCATTTTACAATGCCCATAATCAGCGCCGTTGATCAAATGCAGGCAGTTCTTGACACTGCACATGAGCCGAGAAGAGGCACATTTCCTGTCGACAGTTGAGAAATGGCATGGATGAATGTGAAAAAAAAAACATTCAATTATCTTAAGCGGATTTATATAAGTGATTGCCCTGTCGATGGGAGGGGGGGGGCGAAGGGAGTAGGAATGGTCGGCTGGAGGTCGGTTTGATTTGATGGGATTCGTTTTGATGGGCCAAGTTGACGTTTCCTCTTTGTGGTGACGGCTAAGGAGGGAGCAACAAATTACTCCTTGTTGGCTGAGGCCAGTGTGGAAATCTGATGAGGGAAAATTACACATCACATCTGCCCTCGTTTTGGGGCGAAACGTGCCTTCAAACCCTAATTCTGCAGTTTAAAGGTTGGCAGAAGAGTCTGGGTGAGCGTGCACGGAAAAAGAAGCACGCCTTTGTGAAGGATTGGATGTTTGCACATGTACTGGACAGTCTCCAGGCAGCTGTCACTCACATCAGACGTTTCATTGCCCCGCTGGATTATGGGAAGAGAGGGAAAATTCCTCTCGTGCTCGAGGCTAATCACGCTGTTTGTTCTTACCTCATTTTCATAGGCCAGGTAAATTGGATGATTAAGCTCTTTAAACCCCTGACCTTGGGCAAATTATTTATGGGTGGGAGAAGAGGTGAGTTTGCAGTTCATGGCCACTCTGACAGGCTGATGTGCATGGAGCCTGCAGGAAGTTGGACTTGAGGGTTGGAGCTTAGCAGAAGGGGCTGGAAGAGAGAGAGAGGGTTGGACGTTAGTGGATTTTTTTGGCAGAAAGTCTACAAAACGTACAGCTTTATGTAAGATCTACACTCTTGATCATGAAAAACCCACGCTGTACATACGTACTCACCCATGCCCCTACAGATTTGAAGCTTGATTTTGTTCCACCTCTGGAAACATATGAAAGACTTATATTTCTTTGACAGCTACAGTACACTTTACACACACACACTGTACTGGGTGAAGAGTCAGCGACCTTCAGCTGGAATAGCATTTGAAAGCGAGGTTATTGCAAGGCTTGGCACAGTGGAATAGCATCACACGGGCGAACGTCTTGTCTTTGACCTCTTTTTCATGTGTGCAACAACAATAATGTACATCTATATGGATCAGATTTCCATATCAACACTGCATGGATTTGTCTTTCTGTCTGTCAAAGAACATCATAGAAAACCGTACAAATAAAAAAGACAACATAACTCATAACAGCCAGGGGTGTTTAAGGTACCTGTACGATCGCTGATGTGTCGTCAGCCGAGGGATTGGGATCTTTGTTGAATGACATTCCCAATAATCCTTGCTTTCTTTACATTTTTTGATTACCTCAACATCAAATGCAAATAAATACACAAAGATGTCAATCTATTATTTAAAACATTGGAACAATGTCCCTTCAAAAAGAGGGAACCAAGACATTTGGTATCAAAAATGTGTCATCATAAATTAAATACTGCTCCTAGTAGGAGCAGTATTTAATTTATGATGACACATTTTATTTACACATTTAGTACATTATACAGTATTTAGTACATATACTATTCTGTAGGAGCCTCCTACAGAATAGTATAATTAACAATAGCCATTTAAAAAAAAAGGTCTCCATTGTTTACTTCCGCAACATAATGACATCACTATGTAACACTTGTGCTTCTCTTGGCTTGCGCTCCAACACATTGTACATGTTGGCTAAGGAGTGGGACATCTCTTAGCGGTTGACCAATCACAACAGAGCTGGCCAGCTAACCAATCAGAGCATACTGGGCTCTGGTTTCAGACAGAGGGTGAAAAGAGGCAGTATGTGAACAATAAAGAGCTTTTTGAACATTAAAGCATTGAGACATGTCCCAGTAGAGGGACTAAATACTAATATAAACCTGAACATGAGTACAATATGTCCTCTTTAAAGGTCACCTATCATGTTATTTTTAGGCAATAGCATAGGTCTCAGATATATACAAATTTTGTTTTGCTCAACATACCAAACAGATCACCCATTCTAGCCATGCCTCATATCCCTCTATGTCACTTCCTGTTACTAAAGTGCTGATTCTGGGTATAAAGCTTTATACAAATAAAAATAAAGGAGGGGGCGGAGCTTATGTCTGCTCATGCGGGAGATTTCTACCGCAAATACTGTCATGATGAAATGTGCAAACAACATCAAGGATTATTTCTGAAACAGTATGGAGCTCAAATGTTTTTTGTCTTGCGGGTTTACCACAACGTGAGTTCTTTTTTATATGTAGGGGCGTGTGGACTAGTGCATTGGTGTTCGGATCAGGGGAGCACAGGTTCAAACCCCACTGCAGTCAGCATGTCGTGTCCCTGGGCAAGACACTTCACCTCAAATTGCTCCTGTGGGGATATTGAGTATGTAAGTCGCTTTGGATAAAAGCGGCTAACAAGTAACATGTAATGTAATATCCTGCTTCTTTACACATGCTCTCTCCAGTACAGGTTAGCTCTGAGTGTTAGCGATGCTTGCTAATGTAAACAAAGACCATATTATGTCCAAAACACATCAGGCAAAGTTTCTGATAGCAGCTTTCTGATATTACATCATTTCGGACGCAAATCTGGATCAGCTCCGTTGTACCCCCGTTTTTAGAGATGTGGGTACGGAGGAAAAGAGAGAAGGTTTTGGCTTCTGACTCTGCGTGAATTCCCTGACACACCGGGGACACATATTTATGTGTTGAGAAACAAGCAGACGTGCAATCACCGCTAAATGCACTTTAATACAGGGGTATCTCCTCTTGCACTTTATGTATCTCTTTGTATCATCTCTTGCACTTCATATGTCGTTGCTGCTATTTTGTACTGCTATGTGGTAAATACTTGTGAGTGCTGCTCTTGCTCTTTTTGCATATCATATATTTGTTTTTGCCATGTATATAAATGTCATGTTCTTAAATGTTTTATGTGAGGGACTGCGGATGGAAATTAGCTCAAAGCTAAAATCCAGCATATTTACACTTGACGCATCTTTTGTTTTAATTGTTTATTAATGTGCATTGTCTCTGTCAAATAAACTATTAAATGAAATAAAAAATGCATAAAATACATAAAAAACTGCATTTTGCATAATAGTTGACCTTTAAAGAAAGTACAATTATGGTTACATTATCTGGGATTTTCCTTTGGCAGTTCCTATTTGTGTACAGTTCCATATGTTTGTGATGAATAGATATGATATCTTATATCGATGGCTTTTATGGTTATAAAACATTACATTAAAAAGATGCCAGGATTTGACTAAAACATCTTTATATCGTGCATGAAGACAGAGTGGGAGTAAGGTCGACAGTTCTTTAAACTTTTTTTTAAACACATTTTCTGTCATTCTCTTGTCAAAGGTCCTGAAGTTACATCTCTTTATTCTGCAGAAGACTCAAATATAGAACAACAGAGATGACAAAGGCAGAGCAGGGACAAGTGAAGCACAGCAGAAGAGAAAAACAGAGAGGAGTGGAACCGAACAGAACAGATAGATGGCTGAACAGGCTGTGACATATGAAGCAGAAAGCAGGGCAAGAGAATAATGTATAGTGAAAATGGCAATATGAGAAAAAGAAAAAGGCAGAAGGCCATGTCAGACAGAGAGGGCGTGACAGAATGCAGGATAGGAATGAATGGAGGTGAATGAACACTGGAGGCAAGATGCGAAACTATAGAGGAGCTGCAGTTAAAGGAACATTTCTGGAGAAGGAATGGAAGCTTTGGAATAAGAAAATACGATCACATAAAAAAATGAAGATCCCCTGCAGTAGTTTGGGAAGTTAAAGAGCCAGAGCAGAGTTAAAAGTAAAAAGAGAGGGTCAGAGAAAGAGAGGAATAAGTAAAAGCAGCAGCAGGGGGAATACATTGGATGTTAAAGGTAGGGAAATGGTCCTGAGGATTTAGCTTGACTTACCTAGAAGCCATCTTCTGTTCACCCAACCCAAACTCCATTGCTGTGGATCTGAGCGGGTTTTCAAAGAGCCTCCGCTTCGACCGAGCATCATCAGGATAGTCAAAGTAGAGCAGGGGGGGGGGCTCCTGTTTGGAAATAACTCAGTGAGACACCAGACTTTATTATTTAAAAAGAGTTTGGAAATTGAAAATGCTTGAGTGAGAAGTTATCATTCTTAACTGATATGTTACGGACTGCTGCTCTGAACTGCCTCCTGTTAGATGTTCCATACATCTTTTTTATGCATTTTATTCTCTGATTTCCTCATGTTTTCACTCCTTTCCCTTTTTGTGTCATTTTCAGTTATGCGTTGCCCCAGTCTCTTTGTTTTATTTCTCATAGCAGCAGATTTGAGGTCTGCTAGGGTCCGGTGTGGTCTGCCGGGAGTTAATACATTCTGCCAGCTCTCCAGCCAGAGCCCTGCTATGGTTTTGTCACTCTGCCCAGCCTGCAGCGCTGCTGGAGGGACAGGCAGGGTCCCGGGAGAGGGTGGAGGTCTGGCTGGAGGGCACGGAGCAGAAAAGAGGGGGGAGGTGGAGGTAGAGAGGTTGGAGCTGAAACACAAGTTCGTCTGGGGAGAAGGAGAGCAGCCAGACCAGTAAACCTGCACCACGGGTAGCCTCAACCACCCATCATCTGCTGGAAGGACTGGAACATTCCTGTGTTTCGAATTCAGCTGGCATGGACATGAGTGGCATGCAGGCTGCCAAAATTATATTTCTGGATTTCTTTTCTATCACCGGTGGAATGGAATTTGGTTGAGCCGGTAAAGAGATCCGAGCCTGTGTTTACAATGCAGCTCAGATTTACTCCTAGGAATCAAAACGAAACATAGACTTCAGAAACAGTTGTACCTCAGAGCTAAAACTAAAAGCTTCCAACACCTTTAACATGGTTCCTCTTCACTCCTTAGTGTTGAGCTCATAGCACGCCACCCTCTGATAGCGTGGTTGCTCACTTCTCGCCTAGCTCAGAAAAAAAACTTCAAATAAATATTTGAAATTGTTAAAAAAATCCAAATATCAGATTGTTTAACAGTTACATCCCATCTTGCATGTATGGTGTTATATTCTGTTAGGGTTAGAAAATACACTTTAACAATTAGAACACATGCATTTACTTTACTTGGACACTTAAAACATTCACTACAACATTTAGCTTATTATATTCTTTTAATCGTTTTTTAAAACGTGATTTGTTGTCTTATATATAATTATGTTGTATTGCTGGCGGAGCGTCGGACTTACGTTTTTTATTGCCATACTTACACTGTAGCTACTTTGTATATGTGAATCTTTTGAATCTTGAATATATGAAAAAAAACTAAAATGATTTTCTCCATAGATCACCTGTTTGTTTTTTTTAAAACAGGACAAAGTCAGTTTCTAGTTTTTACTATCTGTAGTTTCACTCCTTAGCATTTAAGTAAGAATAAGACCCTTTATCAATACCCATTAGGAAATTCACGGTACAAATAAACACATGCACAAGACCAATACACATTAGGTCTGAATACACAAGCTCAAAAATATGCATTTTTTGGTAAGGAGAGGTGTCAGAGCAAAGCGACTGTTAATTGCCCAGGAGCAGTTAGGGGTTTGGTGCCGTGCTCAAGGGCACCTCAGCAGTGCCAAGGAGGTGAACCTGCACCAGGTCACAATGTATATTTGGTCCAATTGGGGCTTGAACCAACGACCTTTCAGTTCCCAAGTCCAGTCCCTACAGACTGAGCTACTGCCGCCTTCACCAGCACCCAAAGTATTTTTTTCTTTCTTTTTTATATGTTTGAACAATGAGCCCCCTGACTTTGACACTATACTCAATGAAATCAATTATCTCTACACGGACGTATGCACAGGTTTCTAATCAAATCCCATCTCAGACACACACACACGCACACACACACACACACACACACACACACACACACACACACACACACACACACACACACACACACACACACACACAAAATAAAGATGTAATAATATCTGTCCAGGGGCAGTCATCAGTCTGTCAAGTTCTAATAAGTGTGGAAAAATAGCTGTACTTGTGACGACAGTGTGTCTCCTGCTAACTCCTGCTTTGTTTTCAGCCAGAGGGCCACTCTCTCCCTCCTGTGTCCTTTCACCTGGCGCGCAGCACTTAATGAAATAATACCTTCCGCCTCAGAGTGCCTGTGACCTCTGACCTGTCAGAGACCAGAAGGACAGTGTCAGATCTCTGATCTCTCTCTCTCTGAACTCTCCATGCAGTGACACCTCCTCATAACAAACAACCTGAGCCTCACATTCTCACACCACTGATAACATCTGCAGGCTTTCATTTAGAGGCATCCGTCTGTATTCCTCTCCACACTGAGACACGCTGCAGAGTGTCAGACAGCAAGTGTTTCCATCCTTTGTCACCAGATAGCATCACACTGGATTCACTTATGAAAGCTCTCATTTAGGGCTGAACGATTAACCGATTTAAAATCGAAATCGCGATTTTAAATGATGCAATTATCAAATCGCAAAGCCTGCAATTATCAAATTGCAAAGCCTGTAATTTTTTGTTTTGTTTTTTTTGTNCTAAGCCCTGGCAACACATCACCCCCACCTTCATCCACCTTCACTGGCTCGATTTGTAAGTTAGCAGGAGGAGTTTGTACTGGATGCGTGACTTGACCGGGAGCCAGTGAAGGTGGATGAAGGTGGGGGTGATGTGTTGCCAGGGCTTAGTGTGAATAGTTTGGCCATTAAAATGCTTTTTGATTCGATTTCTAGCGAGAAGTGTATATTGTACTTTTAGAATCCACGTCCAGTGGATGTGCAGGATCTATAGTTTGATAGATATTACGAAGATGATTTGAGGTCTCATCAGGAGAACGTTAATATACTACGTCTTTCCCCACAGCGTCCCAGTTGGCGTCAACCCTCACGGGGTGAAAACAGTTTTTCCGGTCTCAAAGTTTTCATAATAAAACCGGAAGTATTCCCCTCACTGTCAAATGATTACACAGTGATATCTGCATTACATCCACTAAAAAAACATCAGTTTATCCTTGTTAATTACACAATATTGATTGGTTTAAATTGTGTGCAATGCTTTTGTGTTTTTAACCTTCGATTCAGAGAAACAAATAGTTTTTAGGAGTTTAGACACTACAGTTTCCGAAGACACTACACTACCCAGTCGTTTGGGACTACAACATCCGCCTTGCTTTACAAACCCCGTGATTAGTCATCAAGCTCTGTGATTGGATGTTGGAGTGGCAGTGCGCCAAGGTTATGCCGAGCGTCAAACAGCTCTATGAAATGGTCTATGGCACATCTCTACTTGTATTTCCCATAATTAGAAGTTGCCAGTATTAAACTGTGTACAGTGGTGTTATCAAATTTAAAACATATAATTAATGGGTGAAAATTGCTTGTGTCCATAATGGTCAGCATTAATAAACCTGTATTGCAGCTAAGGTCAGAAGAGCTTTATTTAACAGCTGGTCTTCTGTCTGTGACTCCTCCTGTTGTTAATTGGTAAGCCTGAAAAATGCACTTGTTTATCACTTGAGGCAAATGTTGCAAATATGGCAGTAGCCATCGATCATCTTAAGATAAGATAAGATATACTTTATTGATCCCAAGTTGGGAAATGTTTTTGTTACAGCAGCATGTACTACATGCAATGTATTATACTGTACTTTGTTCTACTCCACTACAATTCAGAGATTAACCTGGTATTTTTACTCCACTACATTTATTTGAGTTACTTTGCAGATTCTGATTAATGATGTGAAATATAAACAACCCTTAGACCCCAAGCCTGTTTTTCAGGTCTCAGGCTCGAACATGACATTTCCAGAACAAATGACCATAACTACACTTCTAAAAGGGGAAAATTAATTTAAAAAATTCTCAAAGCAATGATAAATCTGTGAGTTGGATGTAGAAAAGTCAGAATCAAATATAGATGTTTTTTATTTTAAAGAAAATTCAGATTGAACATGGTAAAAAACTGTAAATTATAGTGTCCGTTCAAAGATTATGTTTTACCTACAGTGAAAGCGACCCTTGGATGATGGGTTAGTAGACTAAAACCTTTAGGAATCCAAAGTACAACATATAAGTTTAGCAAAAAAACTCCACCTCTGTGGTGATTTGGGTGGAAATGAGCGTTTTTACCGTTTCTCTGGAACCGGTTAGTCGATTTTGGTGACTGACATCTCTTTCTGACCGAGCCAATAGAATCGAAGGGGAGTTTTCACATAGACACCAACATTACAGTTTTTTTCGATTGCTAACACACATTTTTTTTTTAATTGCTCAGTTTCTCAGAACACTAAACACAATTCACAAAACCACACACCCAAAGTGCAAAACACCTCATTTCTCCTGCTAAATGAAGAACTGCTCTCAAAACTACATAAACACTTCCCAAAACCAAACTTTTGCACCAAATATAACACACTTCATTCATAATACTGGATTGTTTGACCACCCAACTAAACACTGCTGAGCATATTCTAAAGCACTTTCATCTTTTATGGGCTATGCTCTGGACATAGAGGTTTCTGCAGAGAAAGATTGCTTGAGTATACAGAAATACAGTAAATGAAGAAATACAAATTAGTTGTTAAAAAAAAATCTTCTGCTGCTTCCTGTGCCTCATTGAAAATCCTTAGCTTTCCACCTGCACCTCTTTTTTTCTCAGTCCTTCAGATAAACAACAAAGATATAGTGGATGTTCAGTGTGTGTCTGTGTTGCATAAAAGTAAGTTTACCACAGTACATTGTGCNTAATACAATTAGCGCTAAATTAGTGTACTATCGAGGTACTCAATTAGCGCTAATTAGCGTTTATTAGCTGTAAAAAATAAGACAAGAATTTTACAAAGGAATCTCCTATAAAAAGTCTCAAAATGGAAAATGGCAAGACAAAATTATAGTGTTCTTTGCAATTTCCAGTATAACTACAAACTCATCAATACATATAAAAATACATCTCGATCCTGGTGACAAACAAATTGCGGCGTGGCCGGAGCACAAAACTTTCGCTGCAATACTTAACACCCCAACAACTTATTCACCCATAAACTACTTTTCGTACAATTTATAATCTCATCCGGATCGTCATGTCTTCTACACCCCTTTCGATCTTCGCTACTAATCTTATCTCTTTTATAGTCTCCTTCTAATAACATCACTCAAGAGATTTTTTAACTTTTTGTCAAATCGCGTCCCTGCAGGTTTCTATGAATTGCTTCTACACGTTTTGTTCCTCGTTTGATTATTCCGAAATAATCTTTGTAATTTCTTGGTGAAATTCCAATTTCAGAAGAAAACTTATTCTTTTTTTGCAACCCCAATAGGGTTCGGCGTTTGAGACACCCTTCTCGGCCCTGCGGTTAAATGCCTTCACCGGTGTGTGAACGTCACGTATATAACCCGCCTATCTCTGACTGACGCTTTCCCTCCGTTAACCAGGTCATCTGGGTACACATTTTACGCCGGTTGAAACTGTCGTCTTTTTTTGTACCCACAACCAGAATGGTCCTCACTCACCCACACTTAAAACAGAACGGTAAAGGAAAATACAGTTTCAGTCTCTCGATTTTAAGCTTATGCATTGTACCATGAACCTGTATAGACCTGTAACAGTCAGCTGAATGAGGAGTTGGAAAGGTATCAGTAAATAATATCTTTAAAAACTACAAAAAAATCCCTTTCTATCAGCTGTGCACCGTTATGGTGCAAATATAACCTATCTACCAATTGGATCAAATATAAAAGTCAGCCGAATTAGTGTTGATACTGCAAGAGACGTATTGTGTGAAAATAAAATGGAAGATGTTGTTTAATTGCTAATATATTTATGATCCACGTGACGTATTCGGTTTTGCGGCATTTCTTACAGTTTGTCAAAAGGTCTTCTGATCAGGGCTCTATAAATCAGCAGATATGTAATATTTAATGCAGCCGAACCATGTATTACAATGCCGTTATGTGATGACTTCCAAAGAGAAAAGCAAGAACACTCGGAATAAAGTATTTTATTTAAAAAAAATGTTTTTCCGATTTCATATCGCATAAACACCATATCCCGAAATGTATTGCGGCTAAAACAATCAATGTTTTAGCCTATCAAAACCTCTGAAAAAAGAAAGGTGTCTCTCAGAATCGAAAGAGAAAAACCTATGGGAAAAACACAAAAGCATTG
>NW_011340746.1:0-4344 GCF_000735185.1 Notothenia coriiceps | reverse complement strand
TCTGCGGCGGTAATAGGTTTTATGCGCTGTGATGATTCGGCTGTACCTTTAGTAATGAATATTAAATGTTCATTTGATCATTGGTTTTATTATGAAAACGTCGAGACCGGAAATACTGTTTTCAACCCGTAACTTTACATGGAGGCTGCCGCATACCTCAAATCATCTTCGTAATATCTATCAAACCATAGATCCTACATATCGACTGAACGTGGATTCTAAATGTACAATATACACTTCTAGCTAGAAATCTAATCAAAAAGCGTTTTAATGGCCAAACTATCCTACAATTTAGGATTTTACAGAGAGGGTTATTTGTGAATAAACGACCATCTGTAACGTTTGCATTCAACGGGATTACTAGAGGGCGAACACTTTAAAACGTAGTTATAGGACGTATTAAGCGCTTGAACAAACAACATGTTTGGTCGTAATAAGGGCCTGAACAATCGGCCCATTTGGTCGTATGAGTTGGAGGACTTGTTGCAATCTGCATGTGGTTGTTCTATTTTGTGCCACATATGTTTCCATTATTTTTTACTAATGCAGCACAATGTTGCAGAATGCACAGTGAGTCATTTAGCCTTGGGGTATACTGTACTTGAGCCCTGTTGTGGACTATTTTAGTCCTTCCTGTTTGCACTGTAACCATGGATGTTCAGATCAGCATCACTGGGTTATTCATGAAACTAAAGAAAACAATATAGTTTAGATTTATCTATGCTTTCTATGCAGATTTACAGACATGTTTGGATGGATGGACATTGGAGCTATAACTGAAATAATACATTCCCCTGCATCTAAGAGTGTTTGTGTGACATTGGTGTGTTCTAAACGTACACACATGCAAACATATTAGAAATGGACGTAGTCTCCATGATGTAACCCATTGATTCATTGATGCTGGATTGTAAAGACTCAAGTTTGGCAGCTTGTCAATAAGAAGGTCAAGTTTTTGTGTGATCAAAAAATTGCCCTCATTTATAACCGCTCAACCGGTCTTACCTTTTCCTCAAGTGGATTCACCCCCTGCTGGATATCAGAGGGAATGCAGGTTAAGGCACTTTCACATGGATTCATTTTTCAGACCTGGGGTTTGCCACTTGGTTCTGACTTGAAAGAGTTGGGCAGTGATGCAAATGTTCACACATATTGCATCTATCCACCTTAAAAGTGTAAGGAGATTATAGATATAGTAACAATTTGATTTTTTTGAAGTTGTAAGACTCATTAAATGTGCAGGAAAAAGAAGGTGTGAGGTGGATACATAAAAAAGCAGATGGTATAGGTGAGAAAAAGCTGAGCTGAAAAAAGCCTTTTACTGTCAAAGCAGTGGGGAAGAATGCAGGGGTGGGGGATATTGTACGTGCAAAAACATAAATTGGGTGAGCGAAGGTGTGAGAGTGAAGATTACCAGTATAAAAAGAAAGTAGAGATGAGAGAGGCTGTCGGTAAAATGGACTAAGAGTGAATGATTTGAAAAGAGTGTGAAATGAGGGCTGGGAGGAAAGTACACTGACATTGAGCAGCGTTCCCAAACACGTGAGACCCGGAGCATCTCACTCCAGCTGGGGGACTGTCAAGGACAATTTCATCTGTCCTAACATTTGCTCTGCTTTTTACTCTTACAGCACAAATCATTATCAAACTGTTTATGCCTGCACCAGTCAGCCCGATAATGTGTTCTCCTTACTTTGTTATCTTTGCCCCATCACTCCAAACAGATTTCCCTCTGTGTATTTATCTTTTCCGTCTGTGACCGGGGATATCAACATTTGTGTTGGGTTTGGGGAGCATTCCTCAAAGTACACAGTGCAGAGACACAATTCCCTTTCCCGTGTAAACAAATCAGCTGGGCCGAATTTGGGATGTTGTAAACTTCCCCCTGCAGCTAACAACAATCAAATATTTGTTTAAAGGGGTTTGTTGGATGATGGAGATGATGAGGCTGAAACTATCTACAGGGTAATTCAAACCACACTGAATTACTCAGAAAACATTGTTGTAAGCTGAGAAAAACCCTCGGTGAATGCCTCTGGCGCTGAAACTCCTGCTTGTTGGGAGTGTTTATCCGGGTGGGAAATCAGATAGCATTAATTCTCAATCCCTTATCCATGACCTATCCATGGAAGCTGAACTGTTTGCATGGTTGCCACTTTGCTCCCTGGTAATAGAACAAGCTTAGAGGACAAACAAAATGGCGGGTGCCTAGCGGATCGTCTTGCTCCTGTGGCCGCCGGAAAACCGCTGCTGTTTACTCAGCACAAAGCATGCGGTGGCTGCAACGCTCCAGAAACTGTGGGACCGGTGATTTATTCCTGGGCATGTGTTCTATTCCAGGATGACTTTTAGCTGCTGGACAAGACAGAATCAGAGCATATGCATCTTAACATTAATTAAAAGAAGGATATCATATTCATAGCTCATAAGGTCAAAAGTTGTTGCTGCTTTACTGTCTATTTGACTCTCAAAAAGTGCATCAATTACAAAAAACACAATTGTTTTGAAGAGGACTTGATACTGGTGACTGAAACCATAAACTTGTTAGGAAAATGTTTACTGTGGTAGTAAACCGACTTATTTAGGGTCCGGATTTTTTTTTATCCCAAATAAAGTGCACATTGTAGGGCCTTGACATTCTTAAAAAATTCTAACCTGGTGAAAATCTTGGTAAAATAAGGTTTGTGCAAATGAGCAAAAATGACTCAACAGCGCCACCTAGAATGTGGCCGCTATATCAGCCTACTGTGGGGTCAGTGATTTATTCCTGGGCATGTCTGCTGCTACAGGATGTCTTCTTCTGCCTGACATGAAAGGATCGGAGCATATGCGTTTGTTTGACCTTTGCATCTTAAATTAAAAGAAGGATATCATATTCATAGCTCCGTTCCTTCAGGGGTGTGTTCTCCCAATCAGCCTCACGGGTGAAGACACCGGATGGGAAGAAGTATCATATTTTGTCCTGCCTTCGCAGAAAATAAACACAAACAGAACCAGTGATTGCAGCTCATTGAGAGTAGGTCCTCCATTATGTGAAACCTCAAAGCATGGTCTGCTGATTATGGGGACAGCGATCCTGCATCCACGTTGGCACGGTAACAAAGAGAGGCATATGTGGCCGAGGGTGGCTCGCATTTCCAATTGTGACGACCAATTAAGACCGAACATAAAAGAGTGAAGCAGTTTCAACATGATTTGTATTCATGGAGAACAGGGGTGTCAAACTCATTTTAGTTCAGGGGCCACTAGTGGGCCGGACCAGTTAAATCAGGGGTCGGCAACCCGCGGCTCTCGAGCCGACCCCTGAGTTAAATCATAGCATAATACTCTATAAATAATAACAACTCCAAATTCCTCCCTTAGTTTTCGTGCAAAAAGTACATTCCGTTCAAATTTAATGAACTCTGTTTTTAAGAAAATTATGAACAACCTAAGTGTATATTAAAAAATGTTATGCCTTAGTTCAGGGGTCTGCAACCTTTTTGACCAAAAGAGCCATTTTGCCCCCTTTTCCACCAATTGTTTTTGTCTGGAGCCGCAAAACATATTTGATAGATTGATAGCATATAAAGTTGTATGTATTGTTACATTTGCACTTATTATATATTACATTATAGAAAACTGTTTACCTCTAAAAATAAACAAAGAAAATACACAGGCCTACTTTAAAATAAATCAACACAGCACTTGGGGAGTCCTCTGCACATTTGAAGAAAATGAATATAATTCAAATGGGCCCACATTGAAATAAATAAAACATAGCTGCACCCTGAAAAGAGTAAACTGATTGAATTATGACTGAAGATCGTCAGCACTCTTCCTCTTCCGGGTTTTTCCTCCAATACGTAAAGGCTGCAGCACCTTTGACAACTTCTCTCTACATATCAATCATACCGGTAAACCAGCATTGTGTGCTCTGAAAGCATATAACTCTGTCCACGCAGAATTAAACCCTCTGTGTTTACTTTTCTTTTCTTTGATTTATCCATAGTTCGCTCATCGAGCCGGGGGTCAGGTTATTCACCTGCAGGAAAAGGCGCTAGCACGGGAACGTAGCAGGATGTGACGGATATTTTAGTTGACCTAATTAAAACCGTTTTGTTTTTTATTTATGTGTCACATTATCACCTCAAAATACAAGATACGAAACATTTTCAAACACGCAAGGAAATATAAATAGTCCTACAAATACTTTTATTCTATTTCCTTCTTATTTTTGTCTAAGCTCAAGGGAGCCAGAGCAGAGGGCTTAAAGAGCTGCATGCGGCTCGAGAGCCACGGGTTGCCGACCCCCTGGGTTGGACAAACGGAACATGGTACACAAATGTTCAGGAAAAATACCGA
>NW_011340745.1:0-2935 GCF_000735185.1 Notothenia coriiceps | reverse complement strand
CATTTATACCTATATCCGCCAGCGGGTAATATTTACCTCATAGAAAATGCAGCGTAAACATGACGTGTTGCTATAGCAACACCTTTTGTCTACTGCGGTTGCTTATAGATAGAGAGATATATTGAGAGAGATAGATAGATAGATAGATATATTGATAGATGGATAGAGGGAAATATAGACGGATAGATAGTTATAGATAGTGTAACATCTTGGAGAATACAAGATATTGGATGACTGAGCTCACGTTGAGGACGTAATGCATGTGTGCAGGTTACCTGCCGGTTGAAGAAAGATGGACACTCGGAATGAGAGAAGTAGTCCGCGTCGTCTATTTATTTAGACAATTATATGTTCATAGAACAGAACATTACAGATATATCGATAGAGAGATTTGTACCTAAACAAAACACAAGTCTAACACCAAGTATTTAAATCAGCACTATTAGTGATATTTTAAACTTCATGCTATCTGCACAACCTATATCATAAGAAAAGCTGAGAGTCCACAGATTCTATTGGTATAAGTTTCATCCCTGTGCGATCAAAACTCACTGTTCTGTATGATAAATAAAAGAACATTGTACCTTGAAAATCTATAGCGGGTACATTCTACCCGTTGGCGGTTTTAGGTATACAGCGACCTCTGGCGGTTCTAGTGTTAAACCCTTTCATGCATGAATTATGAAAGCCTCAGTCAGGATTTTTTTACCAAGTGTTTTTATTGCTCTTGGGGCATGAAAAACAAGATTTGAACTTTTTTTTTTTATCTTATCTATTTTTTTCAAATATATTTGTATATGTCCACACAGGTGGACACTATGCCTTCAGGGTTTGAACTGAAGAGATGTACATTTTGAAAAAATTATAAATAAAGATGTGCAAACTTTACATTATAAATAACATAAGTATATTGATTTACGACCCAACAAGATATTGCAGATGAAGTATTTTCAAGAATAACCAGGGCCAGGGGCCAATTTGTTCCTTATGCTGTTTCATGTTGCTGCTGCTCGCCTGCCCCCCCACCACCCCAGCTTCCATCCCAGCTTCCACATAGGCTCGGGGGATAGTTATCTAATCATCACTCAATGTTCCATGTACATCTGTGGTGGAGATGAGGCGCGAGCCTAGACGCCAAACTCAAACTATATGCTGCCTCTAATAAACATGTCAAAGAAACAACAAGTTGTCTGACTGAAGTATGCTAACATTGTCAGTGTTTTAAACAGGATTTTAATTAATTCTGTCAATATACTGATCACTGGTCTTTTTCAAAACTTTTAAATGCCATCTTGTCTGTATGAGTATGAGAAGACACACTGTACTGTTCAGACATAGGTTCAAGACTGGATCTTTAGCCTAACTGATCAAACTGCCAAAACATGCAAAGGATTGTCCCACTTGTAAGAAGTTTGTTCTAATAAGCCAACATCTGCATGTGTTATAATTATCTTGTGCCTCCTGTCTGGAGCATCACGTATTGTCCCTCAATACGATCATGAGGTATGCTGGGGAACGGCAGGTGATGTTCTGCTGTGACTCATCCCATGTGTCAGCTGAGCTTGCACACTGCCATCTCCATTTGGGTGGCCCGTTTAAGCTGTCAAACTCATTCCTTTGTTCTGTGATGCATCTCTCATAGCTCATGACCCCCTTTATCATCCAGCTATTTCCTGTGGAAGATTACATTGATTTCTGTCAACTCTAAATCATGGTGGCAGAGATGGAAGGGCTTGATGTTAAAAATTAAAGTAAGTTCCTCCAAATAACTTTATATTTTATTGTATCCCTATAGGTATAGCTATAGGTTTAATCAGGATCAAATATACAGTATGACCATTCCATTGATCAACCTTTACTGGTGGAAGGACAGCAATTCATTACAGAAATTGAAAAATGGCCATCTCAAGAGCAAAAGGTGGCTTATTATTCCTCTTTGTCCGACCAATGGCCAACAGACTAAATATGTCAAGCTAAAGTTCAAAAGAGTGATGGAGTGATTTTTAAAGGCCGATTTTTGAAACGTGAATGCAATTGCCAGAAGAAAATGCTTTCGTACAATTACATCATTGTAGCATGCCTTCACGTCAAGTAAAAAGCTGACTTTTGTAAGCGGGATTACGTTTAGTCATATTTAGTCACTTGTTAGCCATCACAGTTTTATGACATTCACCATTGGGGTGTTTACTGACATATTTTATATCGTAGAACATAACGTGAACATTCTTTCAGCTTATGTTAACCACAGACTCTATTTCAGACGTCTAACGATTAAAAAAATTGCTGACTTATAGACAAGGGAACCTGTTGTAAAATGCAGTGTTTCCCACAGATCTGAAATATACTTGGGGGGGTGGTGGTAGCGGGGGGCGGGGGAGTTGAGGTGACGTGCCTTTGTGACGTGCAACAACATTAACATTAACCTTTCTGTTGGTCGCTTGTTAGCAAACCCTTCAGGCAATGGCAGAGCGAACAGGTACAGGCAGGGCCCATAGTGGTAGCCCTATAGTTTAAATCTACTACCCACAAATAAACATATGGTCATGGGTTACTATTTAAAAAATATGGTAAATGTATTTAGGAACCTATCCATGTGATTTTAAGTGGGGGTGGACCTCAAATCCTCTAGGGGGGTCCGGGGGCATGCTCCGCCGGTAAGATTCTTTAAAATTATTTTGGAGTTAAATGCATCAATCTGGTGCATTTTGAGGGGGAACTAAAGAGACTAGATCTATGGGAACACCTGTATGAAACAGAACTGTATACATTTCAATTATCATAAAACCATGGCCATAACCAATAACATACCATTTCATGAAAAAACTCTGAAACTTGTTTATTTATTTATTTTTGGTTCATTTATAGATGTGAGTGTGTCTGTGCTCCTGAATCCGCCTCTCCTGTCTCCCCCCTCTCCCCTCTGCTCCTCTCCCTC
>NW_011340744.1:0-1752 GCF_000735185.1 Notothenia coriiceps | reverse complement strand
TGTGAGCGAGCGAGAGAGAGAGAGCGCATAAGGAATTGTCTCTACAACAAGGAGGAGAAGTGCTCTCTCCTGTCAGACAAATCTTATAACGTCAGATTGATTGATTGATTGATTGATTGATTGATTGATTGATTGGAAATGTTATTAACAGATTGCAGAATGGGTACAATATAGTACAGTTCAATACCCACAATTGTTAAGAGGATGCAGACCAGAGAAAGACTTTCGTCTTGTTTACATCTGGGTCAGCTCAGGGAGGTAAAGGACTGTGAGTTTGTACATGCGTTAAAGGGGACCTATCATGCAAAATACACTTTAGTGCGTCTTTTATACATGAATATGTGTCCCCAGTGTGTCAGGGAACTCACCAAGTGTCAGAAAACACAACCCTCTATCTTTTCCTCCATACCCAAATCTCTAAAAACGGGGCTGCAACGGATCTGATACAGATTTGAAATTGTTCTGACGTCAGAAACAGGGAGCTCCGCCTATATGGGCAACTCTCCACCTATCAGGGGAATGGGGGGTTGGGCCATGGCCATTGCCGCTCGAAAGCGCTGGAGACGCTGTAGAACATATGCCAGGCCTGTAGGTGGCGCTGTAGTCTGCCACAAAAGCAGCGAAGAAGACTTCTCACAGAATCAGCCCTTGCAAAAACAGGGCTGGGAAAGAGCAAATAGAGCGAAATGAGGCATGGCTAAAATGCATGATCTGTTTGGTATTTTGAAAAAATAACTTCACAGACATGTTTTATATAGGTATGGCCCTATGATATATTATTCAAATATAGCATGATAGGTCCACTTTAAATTAAGGTTAGAATAGCTGACCTCTCATGGGTCTGCAGCATATTTATAAAGTTTCCTGCCCTCCCCGGTGAGCATCACAGGATATGTGGTTCTGCTGTTAAGTCATATGATTGATCATGACAGCACCCCTTCTGATTTTTTTTTTGAAATAATCACCTATGAATAATGCCAATGTCCAACCTCAGTGCAAATAACATTTTCATCAACCTGCTGTATTCTGAAACAAAGAAATGTCTCTATCCACCTCTTTAAGGTCCTTTAACTAACTATCCTTTATCAGGCTGCGATTAGACAAGCAGTTTATTGACTGACTGGCCAACGTAGTCATAGTTTTAGCCAAATGTAAAATGTTGTAAAAATGAATGAATCCATGATGGAACCAATAATGTTTTTAATCTGATTCCTTATCTTTTCTACAGAGAGACACCTAACGAGCTTATTGGAAGAACTGGGGTTAGATCACCACTACAGAGAGAAGCTGTCCCTAAGCACCCTTCTGAGGATTGAAGAGAAGACCATTACAGATGAACCTGCCAAATGTAATTCAGATCTTCCATGGTATTTTCTAAAGAAATTAATGATGGTTAATGTGACAGCTAGGAATGTGAAATGCTCACCCGCACCACACGAGTCAAACCGTCAGGATTACACTGATGATCTTGATGATTTAGATCTTGATGATTTAGACGAAAGTACAATTTCATGTGACAAACTGAATCCCCTTGATATTATCACTGCTCTCTTCCTGTGCTCTGATGGTTTTGTACAGCAGGAAATGGCCCTCAAAATGTCCATGTGTCAGTTTTCCGTGCCTCTGTTGCTTCCCAACTGTGACACAAAGCAGTGCACACTCATGCTTTGGGCCATGAGAGACATTGTTAAAAAGTACAGACCTCAGTCACTTTCAGAATCCAAGGGATTTATTGAGGAGAGAATTGTTGTC
>NW_011340743.1:0-3910 GCF_000735185.1 Notothenia coriiceps | reverse complement strand
GCTGTGAGTCGTCTCTCAGCTGTGAGTCTCTCAGCTGATTAACACACCTGTTCCCAGTTCAGTTAATCAGTGCCCATGCAGGCGCGTTCACACCACACAAATAATGTTACTTTGAGTTTCATTTTCAGCGACGATTTAGAGGATTGCGTTACACGGAGGGTAGGCCTACAGTAGCTCTCTCGTGAAGGTGATTTTCCACCGAGACAAAACAACAACAGTTACTAATAAACAGGTAAGCTTTGACTTTGTTACCTCTTCTCACGCCTTATGTAACTTTGATTGGATTTGAACTATTTAGGCTAGCTGCAGCAGAGGTTCAGAAGTTGAAATGCAAGGCAAGGCAAGTTTATTTAAACGGCACCTTGAACCTTCAACACAAGGCAATTCAAAGTGCTTTACAAAAATGAAAGACATTAAGAAACATATTATTAAATGACATTTAAAAACACATTTTAAAGCACAGGTACATGAGTTAAAGTCACACTGCAGTGTGAGAAACACACATCTGAAATGTTTAGGTCTGACTCTCAATCAAGGCTAACTTTTTAGCAGAAATAGTTTTTCTTTGACCTCACTTTCTTTTTATTTTCTTGTTTAACTTATCCTTTAGTTATGTCAAGTGTTTCATGCTAAACGAACCCCCCTTTCGAAAACTCTAATCTGACCCCATGCTACCTTTTTTTTGTTTTTGCCGAAACTATTCCTCTTTTTTAAATGTACTTTCGTTAAGTTGAATGAGTCTTTTCCAGGACTTTTTAGGTGTCCTCCGCGAACCATGGTCTTGAAACCAAAACGGCAGACATTGGGGACTTTAACGGGTCTACGAGGGGACTTTAACCCTACAAATAATAAACCTGAATATATAAATTAAAAGCAGCGGCAAAAATAAAAGTCTTCATCCTGGATTTAAAAGTAGACAGAGTTGCAGCGGACCTGCAGGTTTCTGGGAGTTTGTTCCAGATGTTTGGAGCATAATAACTGAATTTCTCATGTTTGGATGGGGACAGAAATCTGACCAGTTAGAAGTATAATGGCTCCGCTCTGTGACAATCTTCTGAGCTTCAGCGCCGTCGGACACGATGGAGCGAGCCCGGGGGAATATTTAGGATCTGAAATAATTGTATTTAAATGAAAACCTGCCTTTCATGAAGCATATTCAGGCGCAGCTGTGTTTCCCGCCACATTTCTCTGACTCATAGCTCACAGGCATTGTGCAAAAATATAAAAAGTAGAGCGGTGCCACACAAGCAAATGCATGTAATCCATAAAGATGACCTGTAAACTAATGTAATCTAATCAAAATGGAAAAGGGAAGTATTGTAACCTGATTACTTTGCGTTGCTTTTGGATTACGTCAATGTCAAATGCAATCAGAATCAGGTTTATTGGCAAGTAGCTGTTTCCATATGAGGAATTGACCCTGGTGTGTACAGTATGGTGGATACATAAAGACAGTTAAAGATGAATTGGAGATAAAAACTAAACCAAAAAATGAAAACATTAATAAAAACTATTGAAAAAAACAAGTATTATAACAGAGGTATAGAAAGTTATTTACATTAAATATATATACCAAAACCGACGCACAGTATACTCGGACAAAATACTCAGAATATTAAAATATGTGCAGTATTGTTAATAGAAATGTGGGAAGCTGTGCAGATATCAGGAGAGGTAGCTTGTGTACAAATATGTAATATATCCAGAAAGGAATATGCAAATAAATACAAGAGAAAATAAATATCAATAAGATGTTTTTTACTGAAGTGTAAGAGAGAACAATCTGACCTTAGAAAATACAGAAATGATTTTATTGATAAGAAAACCTGCCTTTCATGAAGCATGTTCAGCAGCAGCCTTCAATGAATCATATGAGCATACTTTATACTACAGTTTAAAAAAAGCAGAAATAAAATCTGAGCTGACAGAAAATATTCCGTTTTTGTTTATCACACACAGTTAAGCTCACACACACTATTTTATGAACATATAGGTTCACCTGCTGAATTAAAAACAGAACAAATGAAGCAAAGAAAGTGAAAACCATAAAGCAGATTCAGGCAGTAGAAGTATAGATTCACAAATTAAAGTGGACCTATCATGCTATATTTGAATAATATAGTGTAGGACCACACCTATATAAGGCATATTTTATACTACAGAACAGCACAGCTTACACAGACAATTTTCAAAAAAGTGAGAATTTAGAAAAATACGTTTTTCAAAAGAATCTGATTTTTTTTAGAAAAAAGTGAGACATTTCAAGGAAAATATAATTTTGGAAAAAAGTCAGAATTGTGGGAAAAAATTGGATAAAAAAGACCTCATGAAGCAGATTCAAGCAGTATGCGTGTTTCACATTTCGCTTACAGAGAAGAGATCACATCTGATCCTTTTACAACAAACACTATATGTTCGTAATGCCCAGTTTTTAGAAATGTAACCGCAATGTGAATAACTCTTTTCTATATACCTGTAAGGGAATACAGTTACCTTTAGTATCCTGATTCCGTAATCCTGTTACATGTAATCCCTTAAAGACAGACAATAGTCCGGAGGCTGAGAAAGCTCTCTGGCTGGGGGTTACATCATAATGCCCTCAGCCTGGGTTTTTAAAATGTGTCTCCTTTAGCGTTTTAAGTGCATATTTAACTTTGAACCACCATGCATCTTCTTCCCCATCAATCATTCAGATAGTCCTGGAATGCAGCACATATTATACATAATGTGGAAGTGAATGGATGCAGAGGGTATTGTATCATTTATTTGTGCCGTCATATAAATTATATTAAATCTTAAATTAGAAGTATAGTGTGTCTTTTAGAGAGGGAAATACATTTGTTCACTTTCTTTACAAGAGTCAGATGGGGAAATGAAAGCTTATCAAAAATAGCCAGGGTCTTTGCTAATCAATCAATCAATGTTTATTTATATAGCCCAATATCACAAATGTTACCTTTGTCTCAGTGGTCTTCACAGTTTGTACAGAATGTCAGTATGACAATACGACACCCTCTGTCCTTAGACCCTCACATCGTACAAGGAAACACTTCCAGAGAAACCCCACAGTTTAAAGGGGGACATGGGAGAAACCTCAGGGAGAGCAACAGAGGAGGGATCCCTCTCCCAGGACGGACAGACGTGCAATAGATGCCGTGTGTAAATCGAAGAGATAATACATTTACAACATAGGTAGACCAAATGTTTGGAAATGCATGTGTGTATAATAGGAAGATGAATCCACGAGGATGTCAACAATCCTTTGGGAGCCATCAGGGAAGTAGTATGGTGAGTCAGGCAGGACTGCTAATGTAAACAAATCTGCAAAATAGCAAGTTGTATTTTGTTTGTTTCGTATAAAACATTTAATAAATGCGTGAAATCTTAGTTCATACAGGGGGATATGACTAAATGGTTATGAATATTTCATGGTTGGGCATAGTGACTTCCTGGAGTCTCCACGAGCGTTAAAATGAAATGTTGGACTTCTATTGAGGTGCAAGTGTGCGTAATATTCTACCTCTGAACCACTGCGAACTCTGCCTCCCTGTTTTCAGTCTTTATGCCAAGCGAATTTAACAGGCTATGAAATGAGAGAGGTCGAACTGTTCTTTTTGTGAGTTGTATAGGTTTGTGTGCATGCAAAGGAAAACAGGGGGGGGGAGAGGGGCTGCAGCACAGGCTGTATGAGAAAAATAAGGACCTTTTTGAACATTAAAGCGTGGAGACATGTCCCAGTAGAGACATATGAGCATAATATGTCATCTTTAACAAAAGAAAATGTGTTTTATCCAAAACATACACTATTTATTTCAAGTAAACCTAACTGATATACAGTTGCAAGAAAAAGTATGTGAACCCTTTGGAACTACCTGGATTTCTGCATAAATTGATCATAAAATGTGTTCTG
>NW_011340742.1:0-3096 GCF_000735185.1 Notothenia coriiceps | reverse complement strand
AGATTGAGCAAAACAAGAATAGAGACAAGTTCTTTACCTGAGGCTATTAGAAGGTCATTTGTGACTTGAACCACAGCTGTCTGTGCTATGATGTGTTCTAAAGCCAGACTGAAAATCTTCAAATAAATCATTGTTTTTTAATTAATCACACAACTGTTTTTGCGACTTCTTTCTCAAGAATATTTGAGATGAACGGAAGATTAGAAATAGGTCTATAGTTGGCTAAAACCTCTGGATCGAGGTTGTGCTTTTTAAGAAGCGGTTTTATCACTGCTACTTTGAATGATTGTGGAACATAGCCTGATAATAAAGACATATTCATAATATTTTATAAAGAAGTGCTAATTAATGGAAAAACTTCTTTTAACAGCTTAGTTGGAATTGGGTCTAAGATAAATGTTGATGGTTTAGAAGAAAGAATCATTTAATTTAATTGTTCAAGGTTTATGGCTGAAAAGCATTCTAGTTTACTATCTAGTGTAATATTAGAACTTACGTTTCTGGGAGCTGTTGATAACACTATACTAGTCAAAGGCAAGAGTTCATTGATTTGTTTCTAAGAGTAACAATTTTATCATTAAAAAAGCACATAAAATCATTGTTACTGAGTGCTATGGGAATAGAAGGCTCAATCGAGCTGTGGCTCTCTGTCAGCGTGAAAAGAAATGTTGCATTATTCTTATTCTCATCTATTAATGAAGAGTAGTAGGCTGCTCTCGCTTTACGCAGTGCTTTCTTATATTCATTGAGAGTAATATGCCAAATTAAACGAGATTCTTCAAGTTTAGTGGAACGCCATATCCTTTCAAGTTGTCTCGACTTTTGCTTTATTTTGCGGGTTTCGGCATTATGCCATGGAGCTAATCTATGTTGTTTTATTTTCTTCTTTTTCAAAGGAGCAACAGAGTCTAATTTTGATAATTTTATTTTGGTTTAGTATTGATAAGTACATTTGAGTCAAAGATGGCTGCAACTCCACCTCCTCGGCCTGTGACTCGAGCAATATGAGTATTGATATGGATGGGTTATCTGCTTTCAAAGCAAACGATGCTGGCTTACCGGTTTGATATGTGGAGAAGTTGTCAAAGGTGCTGCAGCCTTTACGTATTGGAGGAAAAACACGGAAGAGGAAGACAGCTGACGATCTTCAGTCATAATTCAATCAGTTAACTATTTTTAGGGTGCAGCTATATGTTTTATTTATTTCAAAGTGGGCACATTTTAATTATATTCATTTTCTTCAAATGTGCAGAGGACTCCCCAAGTGCTGTGTGGATTTATTTTAAAGTAGGCCAGTGTATTTTTTTTAATTCTCCTTATACGAGTTCTTTGTTTATTATTAGAGGTAAACAGTTTTCTATAATGTAATAAATAATAAATGCAGAAAAACTGTAGTTTCTGTCTATGATGTAACAATATATACAACGTTATAGGCTATCAAGCTATCAGATATGTTTTGCGGTTCCAGACAAAAAAAATTGGTGGAAAAGGGGGCAAAATGGCTCTTTTGGTCAAAAAGGTTGGAGACCCTTGGTCTAAACTGTCCTATTTGACCTTTGACAAAACCATTGCCTCTGCACACTGAGTTTAAGCTTCTTCCTTCGGGCCGGAGGTATATACAGTATAACAACTGCTTTATTCCGACAGCTATTGCACAAAGGAATGAGTCATACACTTGGAATGCCCATGTTTGTACTAGTGGTTTTTGAATGTTTTTAGATGTGACGGATCAGGGTGTACTTTTATTAGAGGTTTTTCTGTGTTGTTTTTAGAATGTGTGCCATGATAGATCCCTTGTCTTTTTATCTGCCAACCAAATGGACCTACGGGTAACAATACATAACCTGACAGTGGAGCTGAGTCGCCAACCTTTGGAACGCCTGAGAACAGCACCAGAAGTGTGAAGTTCTGTTTGCCTTGCTCAGCCTGGATTTCTTAATATGAGATATTTTCTGTTAGATTTACTGGTCTCCTGCATGTGAGTCCATCCTGCTCTTATTCCCGTGAGAGCTTTGTAGAAAGGAATGATTTACTGGTATTTTTAGAGAGAAGTTATTAAATGGCTCTACATTCTGTACAAGGAGGCACATTGCTCTGCTGCGATGAATACAAAGTTAATAAAATAGGCAAACACATTTAAATACATCCATACTTAGTGAATAAATAAATACAAACTCACTGATGGCTCTCCCAAAAATGTTTCCTAAAAGTCTTATTAAAACGTACATTTAACAAACAAGCACACACGCTGACCAGTGAAATTAGTCCTTCGGGTTTCATTATATTAATACATATTATTGTGTACAAATGTTCATTATTCGACATTCAAATGTGAGGATTTGCTGATTTTGCTTTCAAATATTTGTTATTTAATAAGTACGTTTACTCCTTGTACTCTAAGTACATTTTCCTTATTGTAAAGTACCACGAGATCGGTGCATTTAAATCTTATGTAATATGTTGGTTGATTTCTATCTGTAATTACTGCTGTGACTTTTATATTACAATATTACAATGTCAGTTTATTTAATGTGTATTCAGTGTACAACTTAATCACTTTTCTTTAGCTATATTGCAATTAAATGGAAATTGAAAATGCCCTCTAGAAGTCATGAAAAGGTATGGAAATATAATATATCTTGATATTGTATGATGTAAATTATTTCCATTATTATTCCACATTCCATTCCAAAGTTATTAATATAACTTTTCTATAATCCGCTAAATGTCTTCATATAAAAACCTTCATACTGGTGTGGTTCTACTTTTAGGTCCATGTAATGAATTAACCACCTATGTATTGTAATTTAAAGGTCCCATGTCATGGCCATTTCTACTGATCATAATTCCATTGTTGAGGTCTAATAATAATAATAATAATAATGCATTTATTTTATAAGGCGCCTTTCAAGGCACTCAAGGTCGCCGTACAACAAGGTTAAAAACAGTTTTTTTACAAACATAGTTAAAAGCAAAACACAGTTTAAAAACATAACTACTATCATCCCTGTTTTTAGATGAGAATAAAACAATACAATAGAGATTTCAAAGGTCTTTTATTTTGAAACTGTACATCAGAATTTCCTGATTTTGTCT
>NW_011340741.1:0-1978 GCF_000735185.1 Notothenia coriiceps | reverse complement strand
TAATATTAAGTTCAACCTTATTTCAACTTAATATTATTGCTTTCAACTAACCTAATACAACTATTTGTAATCTGTTGATATAATACATTTAATTAAGCGTTGACTTTAATTAAATGTATTATATCAACAGATTACAAATAGTTGTATTAGGTTAGTTGAAAGCAATAATATTAAGTTGAAATAAGGTTGAACTTAATATTATTGCTTTCAACTAACCTAATTCAATAATGTGAAATCTGTTGTCATAATACATTTAATAAAAGTCAATATTTCAGTTGTTCCAGTGCAACATGGCACATTTCCCCTCAATTGTTATTGATGCAGTTTATTTTATTATTACTTGTAAATCTAATGGACAAAGGTTGTCTCCCTTGTTCTACCTGTATACATACCTTCATCTATTGTGATGCTAAGGACACTTATTTCATACGATTTTGCAAACTCTCCTCATGTTTTACTTCCCTTTGTCCCCCACAGAGCCGCCCTCTGCTCCGGTGAATCTCACAGCCCGACACCATAATGACTCCGTGCTAATGGCGACGTGGGATCCTCCTCATGACCGTGGAGGCAGACAGGAAGTGATGTATGGCATCAAGTGTGAGAAGGAAGTGGAGTCCAGCCGTCAGTGGCAGGCGTGTGGCGATACTGTGATTTTCCTGCCTGACTCAGCAGGGCTGACCAACACATCAGTCACTGTCACCGAGCTGAGCCCCCAGCACGGATACAGGCTCTCAGTGCAGGCCTGGAACGATGCATCCACCCTGGGGGGGGCTCCACCTTCATCCACTGCCACCGTCACAATCCACAGATGTATGTAAACCCAACTAAGATTTCGACACATTAGAAAGTCCAAGAAAGGCGAGGGAAATAATGAGATACATGTGTTAGGAAATAACAGTGTTAGGGTTCAGTTCTGGTTTCAGTTTCTAACCTTTAAGTTTTTCCCTTTGTGGTTCATTCCAGAATTGGATGATGTTTAGATGTAAAAAATGAAAAATGAACCCTTTATTTTCTAATTTTCTGTTATGTATTTGAGAAGAACAGATAGTAAATCATCACAAATTGAGTTGGCCAGCTCAGGCATCAATGGTATATATTTTATAACATTACATTTCATTTAGCTGACGCTTTTATCCAAAGCGACTTACTTGTATCTTCTTGGTGCATTCGACCAAGAAGATACAACCTTGAAGAAAACAGAATCATATAAGTACATCAGGTTTCATAGAGCCAAACCATTTGAAGTGCTACTCAACTGGCTTTAGATAAGCCAGTCCTTTATTAGTATATAAATGCTTTGTTAGTATTTAAGTGCTTAGT
Organism: Notothenia coriiceps; assembly: GCF_000735185.1. Lineage (NCBI taxonomy): Eukaryota > Metazoa > Chordata > Actinopteri > Perciformes > Nototheniidae > Notothenia > Notothenia coriiceps. Next base: position 658 of record NW_011340741.1, on the reverse strand, counting down.
TAGTATCTAAGTGCTTTTTATTTAGTTTTGTTTAGTTTGTTTTTCATTGTATTCCTCGAAGTGGAGTCGAATGAGATGAGCTTTCTGTCTGCGCCGGAAGATGTGCAAGCTTTCTGCTGTCCTGATTTCAATGGGGAGCTCATTCCACCATTTTGGAGCCAGGATAGCAAACCCACGTGTTTTTGCTGATGGGAACTCGGGTCCCCCTCGCAGTGCGGGTGCAGCGAGTCGTTTGGCTGATTTTTTTGTTTTATTTAGGCTTTAGTTATACAGGTGTAAAATCTCATTGAGACACAAGGTCTCATTTTCAAGAGAGACCTGTCAGTGGTAACACTACCACACAAAGTTACAGACAGACAGGACACTAAACACAGAGGCAACACTCAAATACAACATCGTAAAAAAAGTAGTCATTGAAATCCATATACAGTACAGTACTGTGCTGTTGTATTTACTGTATAGTGTCCTTACTGTAAGGTCATTATTATATGTACAGCACTTTGGCTCGACCAAAAATCGTTTTAAAAATGTGCTATATAAATAAAACTTGATTTGATTTGAGTATTCAGATATAGCAGGTGCAAACACCCACAGATGATTTCTCCAGCTTTTTTTAAATGAGTTTAAAATCCGTGATGGGTATCAAAGTGGTCAGCTT
>NW_011340740.1:0-4301 GCF_000735185.1 Notothenia coriiceps | reverse complement strand
AATATTATTTTATAGAATATCTTAGGCCCTCAGAGAGGACCTAGAGGGCCCTGACGGCTCGCCACTGAGTCTGAAATATTTGACTTGCATCACAGCAGCTCCATTTGTAACATCAACATGGACATATATCAAGAAACAAACAAACCTTTAACATAACATCACTCTCACTGAGAGAAAACATGCTCAAAGACCCTTTAGCACTAAAGTATTATCGTATCGTATCGTAGGTGCAGGGTCGGATTAACCTGGAAAAAAGGCCCAGGCCAAATTTAGCTGTGGGTTTTTGACATCCGTATATCTATTATGAGAACTGATCACAGAGCCTTGTATTAACACCATGTATGAATAGTGTATTTATAATCTATGCTTAAGTGTTACATGTTCTACTTTTTAAGGAAGTATCGTCTGTAAATTATGATTTTCTTACCTGGATTAAGAAAAACAGCTGCATCTCTGAGAATCCGTCTTTTAGGCGTCAACGAATGCATCATTCAGTTTCCTCCACTCCTATAAGGAATGGAAGTTATTTGTGTGCGTTTTCTTGTTTTTTAGCATTAGTTATATCCAGTGTTGGGACTAATGTGTTACTGTAACGCGTTACTGTAACGTAACTACTTTTTGCGGTAACTAATAGCATTACTAGTTACCTATTCCCATTCACAAACGCCGTTATAGTTACTGTGATTTAAATGGGTGCGTTACTGCGTTACATTGTGTGATGGAACTGAACCGAATCTCCCTGCGGATGTAATTTACAGGCGAATACAGCGATGTCCTCTCACAGCACCATGGAAAAGTGAAAGTGACCAGAGAGGAGTGATGATTGGTTAACGCGGGGTAAGGTTTCAGGGTAAGCCAATCAGAGACAGAGTTGGGCGGGTCTTGAATTATGGGGAAAATACACACACGAACACTTGCTAATGCTAACACACACACACACACACACACACACACACACACACACACACACACACACACACACACACACACACACACACACACACACACACACACACACACGGCAACGCTCACCACCAGCACACACACACACAATGGCAGATGCAAGTATCAGCGAGAGCAGCAGCGAATTTGCAACTTGGAAATATAACCACTATTTTCAATTTGTGGGGTTAAAGGACGCAAAAAATATTACGGTAAAATGTAAACTGTGTGCAGGACAGATAGCATTGTCCACATCGAATAACAGCAATGCCAATCTCCTGAAGCACCTAACTAATGTACATGTGGGGAGTTGTATTTTCTCTTACGGTGCCACAGCACAACACAAAAACTTTTATTTGTATTGTTATTATTTTTAAAGTAAAGTAAAGTAACTTGTTACTAGTTACTTTTATAATTTAGTAACTAATAAAGTAACTAGTTACTTTTTTGAGAGCAGTAACTATAACTATTACTAGTTACTTTTTTAAAGTAACTAGCCCAACACTGGTTATATCAAAACTGGAACGTTTCTTCTTAAAAGAACGACAGTGAAGGCTTTATGGATGTTTTCGCTCTTCTCTCGACTGGATTCGTTGAAGGTTTAATTGACAGACGCTCATCCAGTCACCGGCCATGTATCCAATAAAGGATTCTCAGATGGTTTTATGTAAACAATCCATCTGTGCGGTTAATAGAAACAGACAAATAATGTCCATAAAGCATGTGACTTATTTGTCACCCAAATGTCAAACATTTTAATTGTATGGTTGGATACAGCAGGAAGAAAAGGTCAATTTCACTTGCAGGGAACATTTGTTATTCAGTACACAGCTCTCATTATGAAAAAACACGATGTCTAAAGATCAGCTCCAGCTCTCAAGTAAGACAAATCAAGTGGATATCTTCCAAAGAAACCCTTTTTCAGTGTTTCCTGATGGACCGACAGAAACACAACACAGGAACCTGGTACATATTTGACCAACATTTGAACAGTTCTGGGTTTTTTTCCCATGACATTCTCATTAAACATTTTTGACAGTTGTTGAATGATTGCTATTGCCAAGTTTTCAGTGGGTCATATAGATGCTCTAGTTATGTGTCCTCCCAAACATATGTGCAATTATTCAGATTTGTTTACAATTAAAAGACCACACTGTGAACCCTTCAGGACCCACGAGGATATTGTTGCTTTTCTTTGTTGGTATTTCAGCCTTGAAGGTGGGCTGGTTCCAGATGAAGACACTTTCTCACACAGCTGGATCCATTTAGTTTTAGTTTAGGCCATTTTGTACTATCCCGAGGAATCAGGGTTCTAAAAAAAACATACTCTCCTCTCTTTTCTTGTCCTGTCCCATTTCTCCCTAAACATCTGGCCCAACATCTCAATTGCAAACTGGCTTTAAAAGAAGAAATGGAGAGGGAAGACTTCAGCCTTAATTTGTCACTTTGTGTCTGTCACATATCCTCAGCCAAATGACATCTTTACTTTATTTTTCTTCCTTTTGCATTCACGCTCACTCCAAGCCCCCTCCCCAAATGGCTCTGTATCATTTTGTAAATCCATATTATAGCTGGAATTAGTCTGTCTCTGTTTCAAGCAAGAACATGACCATTTGAATTAAATCAGCGCCAATCCTCCTCCCACTACACTTCCTTTCCTCAAATGTCTTTGTTGGGGTTTTCACTTCGTGTTTATTAGTTCCCCCCCCCCCCTCCATGCCCCTACTTTCTTTCGCTGCGGGTTCGATAATCTTCTTAAAAACCTCTGGGCTGTGCTGGCTTTGCAGTGCGACCAGCCATGGCCAAACGCACCAAGACAAGAGAGAGGAGGGGGAGAGGAGAGAATAACCGGGGTGTCTGAAATGAATCTGGATTCGTTCACAGGGTGCAGATAGATTTCCATTTAAATACGTCTCACTCACAGGATTTGGCAGGTTGTTTCCATGGCAACAGTGGCCCATCTTCTGTGAATATGTATGTGTGTGTGTGTGTGTGTGTGTGTGTGTGTGTGTGTGTGTGTGTGTGTGTGTGTGTGTGTGTGTGTGTGTGTGTGTGTGTGTGTGTGTGTGTGAGTCTTATTGTACGTGAGTCGTGACCCCTTAGCTTGACACCTTTAGCCGGTTAGTTTCGCTGCAGAGGCCGGAGCCGAGCGGTCGCTCTCATCTCAGAGGACATTTTTAAGTCATCTCTTTCCCAGACATTAAATATTACTTCTGCTCTGCTGAGCTCTGAGGTCCTCTCTTAAATACTTACTACATTTACACTGCAGTTAGAATAAGTCCTTTCTGTTGTCAAATTGTAATACACATCATAAACATTTCTGTTTCAAAGGTGTCGTCTGGAATCAAATCATGGAAAAAGAAGACTGCTGTATGGATAAGTGAACGGATTCACCTTTTCAAAAAGTATTGACAGAACAAACAAGTATCTATATGGAACTCATGCTGATCACCAATAACAAATAATCCAACAAAATATAATTCATACGTGTGAAAAAGTTTGGATGTTGCTCAATTATGTGCATTTTCTAATAAAAAACAAATAAAAACGGACATTTTTGTGTTCATTCTGGGGTAATGACTTCAACCCAGTGGCAAAAATGTACAGAGAAGTTTCAGTGTTGTTTGGTAATGGCACTTTTATTCACATGTTGCTTTTGTCCAGTTGTAAAGGAATATCTTTGATTATGCCACCAATCGGCTCTTCTCTTTTTTAAGCAAAGCAAAAAAATAAAGTCATGACTTGCTGTGCACCAAAAGATCATTTCATACCTGTAAAAAACAGAAGATACCTAGCGCTTCAATTAGTCAATGTAAAATCTTAGCAAACTGGCTATAAGGTAAGTATTATTCAAATAATGTACTGACACTAAATGGTCTGTCCGTTGTATCTAAACTCAACCAAACATTAAATATAGTCCTGTCAGATCAGAAATCATGCATTTTGAAAAGCGTAATAGTCCTGCCAACAGAGGCCTTTTAACAGAACACACATTCTCTGTGTTCTATATGAAACAATACCTATTTTATTGTTTGCAACACCTGTAGTGTATTGTATTTACATTATGAAGACATTATGTCTGAAACAAGACTCACAGACATTTCAAAAAGTAAAAAAAAGCAAATAGAAAAATCTCTGCTGTGCCATGCTTCAACAACCTCTAATTTGAATATGATATTTGGAGCACATTATCCACATTCTAAGAATAACAGTCCAACGCAGCAGATGTCGGAGCATGTAACAGAAATCGACCTGGATTATGCAGAAATCCTCGCTGAAAAGACTAAACCAGCCGAGCGCTGATCAGTTCAGCCTTGACGCTTCTCGGCTGCAAAATCATGAGACACTGCACTGGGGGG
>NW_011340739.1:0-2824 GCF_000735185.1 Notothenia coriiceps | reverse complement strand
CACATTCTCTCAAACACAGACACACTCTCTCAAACACAGACACACACACTCTCAAACACACACAGACGCACACTCTCAAACACACACAGACACACACACACACACACACACACACAAACTCTCTCAAACACAGGCACACACACACGCGCGCACGCACGCACGCACACACACACACACACACACACACATCAAATAACCCCTTCCTCTCCCTCTTTCACTTGGTTTAGGACTTTTTGATTTATTTTGTTTTTATTTTCTTTATTTGCTTGTTAAAGGCGGGGAAGGTAATTTTGGAGAAACCAGCTCGAGTGCGCTAGAATTTGAAAATACACAGCCGGAGAAAATCTGCCACTTCCTTACAGAGCCCCCTCCTCCAACAGACACGAACGCGCACATGACCAATGAGCGCACGAGATAAGTTTGTGCACAGATGGAAGGCTGACAGGCAGGTAGGCCATCCAGTTATTTTAGCCGGGCCGGCTCAGATGATTGGTCGTGCTTTTTACAGCGCCACGGCTTCCACAGATGACATTTTTTATGGATTTATTGTCAAAGCACTTCAGATATTCATTGCTATCGGAATGTTAAGAGCATTCCATGGAATATAACAACAAGTGTATCTCGAGCCGGTTTCTCAAACTTACCTTTAAGCATATTTGAGCATCAGGAAAAGTGATATAATACCACTTATTATTATTGTATTATTCTCTTCTTTGCTTCAATAATATTTTATTCTGTTGTGTGTGTTTTTTATTTATTTTTTATTCAATTTTCATTTTTATTTTATTATATTCTTTAGTTCATTAGTAATGCATGATAACATGCCACTGTAACAAACAAATAAACAACCCAATTTAGGATATATAAAGTACATTTGATCTGCTTTTTTTTTATTGTTGACGATATATCTCAGTGTTTAGGCACAACAGTTTGCATGCAAATTGTTCGACTCAAAGTATATTGCAAGTTAATCAGACATTTTATATTTCAAATAAATAAAACAATGAAATGTGTGTATAGGATTTTAATTTGCACGGTTACACTAAAGCTAGTCATAAAAGGAGTTAACATGAAACACCTTTGAACTGTGAAATTGCACCCTCCCCTTTCCTTTTTCTAGCATTAGCGAATGAGTGACTCAGTGAAGGAATGAGTCAGAGTGAGTAACAGCATCTATAAAACCTTAGAGTTTCACAATAAAATGTCAAAAGTCTGTACATTATGTCCAAAAACTGTAAAAGGGAAACATTAACAAAATAGAAATCTTCCACGGCATGCACGGTTTCATTCAGTTTGAACAGCATGTCATTACATTTAACCTCAGTAGGCTAAACACACATGGTTTGATAAAGGATGAATACAATTAACAAATCTGTCTGTTAAATTATCATCAAAAATGTGTTCTGTGCAGTGAACACTAGCACTCTCTGCTACAGAGCGAGTGAGAGTTAAAACGCTAAGGGGAAAGGTGAGGTTTAATTATCTCGTTATATGTAATGTTTTTTTAACAAGAGACCACTGCTTTAACTATAAGTGCCCAATGATGGGATGTAATGGGCTTCTGTGTTATCTTTTTTTTAATGCAGATTTCTGAAGTGACCTAATTGTATTTAAAGACATTTCCTGTTCCTCTGGGGTTATTTGTTCGATAATTTCAACCCGTGGTATCATTCTTATGTTGCATGTGACATTCCTTTCCCGGGAAGTCACACTAGTGAGGAACTCAGAGCAGTGTACAGTATCTCCATGTGCTCCAGTGTTTAAAAAGACAAGTTTATTTTTATGGCTTGAAACAATAAAAAGGACAAATGACAATTCGTTGAGTTCCATGAGACCTGAATATTACACTGCATTACACGTCGCTTGTTAGACGCTTTGATCCAAAGCGATTTGCACACTCAATACTGTGGACAATCCCCACAGGACCATTTTGGGGTGAAATGTGTTGCCCAGGGACACAACGACATGCTGACTTCAGCGGGGTTTGAACCTGTGACCCTGATCCGAACACCAATGCACAACCCACTGCGCCACACACCTCCGAAAATATCGTCTTTAAATCCTCAGCGCGCCGCTTTCTTCAGACAAAGACGAATGCTTCTCCTCTCAGGGACAGGAAACATGGAAGCTCGATTAGAACCGAGGCAAAAGGAACAAATATATTTCAACCAACTGCTGAGCAAATGATCATTATTTTAGCACCGCATGATTTAAAATATTTGTATCAGGTGTCAAAGGTCCATGTCATAAACTTGTGCCTTTTTTTACACACTTCCTCCTCTATACTTTTATCTAATCTCCTACTAATTTAATCTGTATCGGACTAGCTTGGCGCTACAATAAATGTTTTATATGATTCACATTGTATTCAAGTTTATATGGAGATCAAAGAAAAAAAATTTCAGCGCAGTGTTTACAGTTCTTTTTTAACCTGGCATCTTTGCATTTCACTGAATTATTTTTATTTCAATCAATCAATCAATCAATCAATCAATCAATCAATTTTTATTTATATAGCCCAATATCATAAATGTTACATTTGTCTCAGTGGACTTCACAGTTTGTACAGAATATCAGTATGACAATACGACACCCTCTGTCCTTAGACCCTCACATCGTACAAGGAAACACTTCCAGAGAAAACCCACAGTTTAAAGGGGAACATGGGAGAAACCTCAGGGAGAGCAACAGAGGAGGGATCCCTCTCCCAGGACGGACAGACGTGCAATAGATGCCGTGTGTAAATTGAAAAGATAATACATTTGCAACATACGTAGTCCAAATGTTTGGAAATGCATGTGTGTATAATAGGAAGATGAATCCA
>NW_011340738.1:0-2132 GCF_000735185.1 Notothenia coriiceps | reverse complement strand
CAGTGGCTCCGCCCCAAAGTGTCAGAAACTTTTCACGCGCGCGCAGACAGACTCCGCGAGCGAGTGAGGCTGACACTCCCGCGAGCGAGCAAGAGGGCTGTCTCTGCTCGTGGGGGTTTAATCTGCGCGCGAGGGTCATTTCATGCGCGTGTAAAAGCACATTTTCCGCTTGTGAGTAGCTTGTTTTGCGCGCTAGAATATTGACCCAAATCTGACTCCATACCAAGACTTTACACATTTCCTCTTTGCTTTCGTTCGAGTTCATCTTGCGCTTCATCAGTTGAATCACTTTGAACATTCGTTTGAGATTTTGACGGGTTGGCCGAACTTTTTACCCCACAGTCAAACAACTTAATTTGCTTCGCCATTTTTTGTAAAACAAACACACGGTGCACCGCGCACGTGCGTAAACGTGCATCGCTTTCTGGCTCCGTAATCACACCAATGCACGTGCAACTTAAGTATCAGGTTCCGACTGGTCACAACAATAATTAAATATCACTCTTAATACAACAAATAATTAACATTTATCTATTTTGGGGTGCACATTTTGCTGTTTGCTGTCCTTATTTCTTCATGCTAAAAAGTGGTTGCCACTGATGGCAACCAAAGGCCAAGAAGTGGTTGACATTTTTTTTTTGTCAACCTGGCAACCGTTACTGTCGAGCCCTGGAAGGCAATATTTCAAACTAAAACACTGCAAATGAGAGACAATAACTATGATGAAAGAAAATATATGGGTGAGTGAAAAGTTCGAATGATTGACACATTTGGTTGAAGGTTGTGAACTTTTCAAAGTTTTTTTCACACTTTCAAACCATGTTTCCCTTTCTAACTTTGGCACTGGATTCAAAGCCTATTTTTCACAGCCTTGAATGTAGACTGTGGTGTTTTCATCCTTAGCTCTTACAATGTTCCTTTTGCCATTTCCAAAAAAAATAAGCACCTTCAACCTTTGCAGTTCACACATCTAAAGTGATTTTGGGGTTGTATGTTAAACATGTACTGCCTATAATGTATGCGACTGAACTTGTCCTTTTAAGTTGATGTTCTTCAACCTTTGTGGCCTTGGAGGTTAAATGCAGCAATACATGTTTATCAAAAGATATCTGCTGTGGGAGGTAACACCTGGCATTATATTCCATACAGCTGTACATTTTGATCATTAAAATGAGGGGAAGATGGCTCATTTAATGCTACAATATAATGGTTCATATGGCAAGCCATTTGAGTATTTATTCCATATCCTTGATATCAGACAGCAGCTGCCTACACTAGTTGGCTCTTTGATTTCACTTGTTAGATATATGGTCACACTAGTTTGGCACTCTGCTTTAGTTAAATAAAACATTATACTTGTCACTCTTTTTCAGCAACTCGTGGCACTTTTGGCCGACTATTCACCACATAAGCCTTACTTGTTACGCCAGGAGCGGCACTAGTAGCACCAAAGTCCCAACATGTAAGCTTTTTGATAAACTAGTGACCCTCTGACCTTACTAGTGACACTAAAAGTCTTACAAGTTAACTAGTGCGCTGCAAAAGCTCTGACATGTTAACTAGTTACAAAAAAGAAGCAGAACTAGTTAAATAGTGGCATATATTTTTCTGCACTAGTTAACTAGTAACACCCAGAATCGCTCACTAGTTTACTAGTAAAGGAAAAATGTTCACTAGTTAACTAGTTGACACCTCTTTTGACCTTACTAGTTAATTAGTGGGGCTCAAAATGTCTACACGTTAACTAGTGAACCCTTTGCCCTTTACTAGTTAACTAGTGAGATACATTGACATTCAACTAGTGAACTAGTGATGCTTAAAATGTTCACTAGTAGTACTAGTGGATCCCAAATGCGCACTAGTCAAACTAGTTGCACGTAATGCTAATGAGGAGGAGGGGAAAGAATGCATTGAGGTCTCCTATTGACCCTAAGCTATAGAGCGCCACCCAGCCCAAATAGTTTCTTTAAGAGCTTAAATACACTGTGTTTTAAAATACAGTCATATGACCATATTTACAAAAATATAGAGGTGACCTCAATGCATTCTTTCCCCTCCTCCTCATTACATGCTGTGCAACTAGTGTGACTAGTGCACATTTGGGACCCAATACACTGAAAAAAGTGCAACGA
>NW_011340737.1:0-4449 GCF_000735185.1 Notothenia coriiceps | reverse complement strand
TGTTGACTAATAATTATTTTTAAAGTCCCCCTCACCTGCTTCAGTTTGTGGGTTTTGGCTGTGGTCTGTCTCGATGCTGAGGCTCAGATTATCAGCAGCGTCTGCAACGTCTAAAATAAAACGCAGTGTGTGAAACGCTGAGAGAGCTAAAATAATTTACACCTCTGCACGTCTCAACTGTCACTTTCAACACGTGACAACGATCTTTAAGTACCACTCAAAGTAAACCTTTGTCTCTCAGAGTGAGCAGTATATACTGTATGTTCTTTTAAGCTGGGTTCATAATAAAGAAACAGAGTAAATATAATAGTATTTGTTTGTTGCTCACATCATAAAAAATAAAATATAAATGAGATTTTAAAGTGAACTTAAACCTTGGTGAAGTCTTGGTTTTGTGACGACGAGAGCGTACATGACGTCGCTCTCATCCTCTTCACAGGCTGTAACTGGAAACACATTACAAAATATATTCAGTCACATTTTAGTCCTAACTCTCTGGCGATCAGTTTTGAACTGTATGACCCACCGTATTGATTATCCTCGGCGGGGCATGGTGAATCTGCTGTTGGGGTCTTCGAGGAATCTTATGTATAGAAAAACAAAAATATGGAAACACAGCAGAAGAAAAATGCATTTAAAGTTTATAAAAAAAGTTTTTAATATTTGTAAACAATTACTATTTACTATTCATTATTGTTAGTATAACATTGTCAAACAGACAGAAAACAGAACTGTATATATTTATTGATTTGTATACATTATACATACACATAAACATTTATTTTTCTAATTTAATTTGAGTTTATGTGTATTAAAATACATAAAGAATAAGAAAAAAATAGTACATTAATTCTCAAAGGTTATTTGTGAAAAAATTGTTTATTATGATATTAAATAATATTTATAATTAATTAATGATTTTGTTAATTTGTCTTTATAAGTAAAATCTCTGTATAGATGTTTTGTTTTCAAGAAGTTCTTACTTTAATGCTCCTTAACATTAAAAGTGAGGACACTCATTGCATTGAGAAGTAAGTAAGCTATTATCAACGTAGTTGCAAGTTTACGTGTGTTGAGATGTTCATACCTCTGTGTTTAATACGAAGGACTCCCACCAGCAGCGCCAAAATGAAAATAATGAAAGCGGTAAACAGCGGGATGGATAACTTGAGGAAATAACGCATTCCTTTGTTCGGTAGGTCTCCACTTCCTGTAATACAAAAAACAAAATGTTAGCATGTTAGCATTTACATAATCTTATTCATCATAATCACATTTTTAAATGATAGACGATTTACATTTCCTCCTAACTTAGTTACAGCATTGAGTAAATGTACTAAAGTACTGAACAAAAGTACACTTTAAGATACTTTTACTTTACTGGGGTATTTGAACTTTATACTCCTACTACAATTTAGAGGGAAATATTTTACTTTTTTATGCATTTGTTTGAAAACTTGAGTTAATTTACGCAACACATTATATATTTAGAATATAACACCGATAAATAGTAAATTATTCATCAGTGAAAAAGTAGTTAAAATAGGTATCAGTAGTTGTTTTCCAAAAATATATTTATTATAGGAAAACTGAGACCTAACAAGTATCTTTACTTAAATACGTACTAGATTTTGCTCTTTATACTTATGCATTAAAAAATACAGCACTTTTACTTGTACAGGTTATGTTTACAGAGCGGTATAAGATAAGAAAAATATCTGAGTACTGCACATTGTAACATTTTAAAAGATGTGCAGTGCATGTGCGCAACCACACTTTAGCAAAGACATGCATTCATATTATTTCAGATTCATTAAAATCACTTATGTGTATATATTTCAATGTTATATTTGTTATTTTTATTAATAAGATGCGTCCATGAACTCTTACCTGTCCTATCCTGTGTTTCACTCTTATTGCTGCTGTTGCTCTCAGATCTCACTTTCCCTATGGGGGTTATTCAATAAATTTCAATTTTATTAAACCGGCTCTTAAATTTGACTTCGAGCTGTGTGAGGTTAGCCCAAATAGCAGAACATTTCATGAGGTTGTAATATTGTCCGGTATATATGTAAAAGGAACAAAAATGTTAAAAACAGTTGCTTTTCATAAGTAGATTGCAAGCATGCAAAATCAAAGGAAATATCATCTTTTGTAGTTTTTGTATCTCACCTCTGACAGCAAACCGGCTCTCTGGTGATTCTCCACCATCGGAGATGCTGCACTTGTAGAGTCCTTCATCAGATTTAGAGACATTTTTGAATGTTATGTTTCCTGTAGAGCTGCTCCTGATGAGGCGGCCATCTTTATAGAAATCAGCTGAGAGGATGGAGGAAGTGGTCGTCTTGTTTCTGCAGCTCAGAGTCACAGATTTTCCCTCCAACACAGGAAGCACAGGACTCTCCAGGATCACAGAGCCAGCTGAACAACATTGGGACAACATGTTTAGTCTATTGTACAAATGTATACAAAGTTATTTACAAAATAGTCATGATATAGACACAAGCATTGTGCTAACATGGACTTAATGAATTAAACATATCAGAAATAAACAGAACACATTGATAAATAAATCAGAAATTATACAGTAATGTATAGTATCGTCTTTATATAAGTTAACATCATTACATGTTTATTTTATCCCTGTGGCAGCGTCGACGGTTGATTGTCATTCCTGTCATTTTGTTATTATATTTTTAGACAATTAATAAAGTGTCATTATAGACAAGATTATAGAAACTTAGACAGGTATTTTTTTGTAAATGTTGTGACAATGGTTGACTTTTTGAACAGTGTTTTGGGGTTTTCTTTGTATTGCTTAGAACTGTTAAATTACGTTTTTCTTTACAAATATTCAGGCTTTGACTTTTTCTTTTTTGGGGTTTAATCAGATATTGTCATTGCACCAACACACTATCACAACAAAATTTGTCGGAATCACGTTTATTGCCAAGTAGGTTTTCAAATATGAGGAAACTGCTTTATTATTGCAAAATAACAAGTAAAATAAGAGAAAATATAGAAACATTTGTAAAAATATTAAAACTATGATTAAAAAAAGATATATACAGGATATGAAAGTATATATTTGTTAAAGATAATTAATTACACTAATTACTGTGAAAAACTATGTACGGTATATGTGAATCAAAAAAGGAAGAACTGTGTAGATTTAAGAAAGCTTAATGTGCTAACTAAACTTAATTATTATAAACATACCAGTGACAGTGATGTCGACAGAGTTGCTCTTCCTTCCTTTTTCATCCTCACACCAGTAAACACCGCTGTCCGGTGCATAGGCCTCTGGAATGGTGCAGTTCAGTGTTGATGAAGAATTATTATAACAACTCTGAATTAACTCATTGTTGTTCCTAAACCCTCTCGCAGAGCCAAGACCCTTGCAGAGAAAAGAGAAGGGCTCGTATTCAAAGAGCTGCAGTCTCTCTGTGACAATGTGCAAAGCTGTGTCTGAGGACAGAAATAGAGACAATGAAACATCTGATGAATAAAGAATATTGCAAAGTGATGATATAAATTGAAGTTAATCAGTTTATTTTGTATATGTATGTATATATTTGTATGGTGTACCAATTATGGCATTCAAAAAGGTAAGATTTTACTTTACACAATGTGAAACATTTTCTATTCAGGTTAAACAAATACAGACATATAGAATATATTCAATATTATTTAGCTCTGCAGAGACATAGAAAGATAAATGGATAATATAAATGTGTAACTTGGGTTCAGTTTGGAGGAGTGCATAATGCAAACATTTAAAAAGTTTATCTTAGTTGCTACCCACCATTGTTTTTCGTAGAGCTCTTCTGAATATGTGCACCCAACAGAATGATGACACACGTCACTGGATATACAAATAAAGAAAACTGTAAATCAGCCTCTATGTGTTAATATAAAAGAATAAATGAAAGTTGAAAGAAAGCTGAGACTCACGCAGTCGGCTGCAGAGCGCTGTGACCTCCATGATGTCTTCCTGCTGTCTGAGCGTCTCACTGTGAGACACAGAAATATAATGTGAGTGAGAACTTCCTCTTCCTGTGCAGAGTTTCTGAGGCTGGGGTCAGACTCTCTGTGGTTTCAGCTCAGAGCTCAAGATTAATCCTTCAACATGAGTACATAATAAGTATAATGAAAATGAAGGCAGTGGAAAATGCTGTCTTTAAAGACAAAGGTGCCATGTTTTGAGTTTTCCTTTTTAATTTATTTATTTGTTGCTGGTGCTCTGTTTTAACTCTGCTGTCATTTCAGACCAAGCCACTCCCATTGGCCTGCTTGCCAGAATATCTGGATCTAAAGGAGGTCTTAAGCTGGCCGTTTCTCTGCCCCTATTTAGAGGCAATGGATGTCCACTCTCGGGAGACGTCCGACAGTGGTGCGGTTACCCAAAGTGACAGACCTAATTTTAGCCCTATTTAGAGGCAATGGACG
>NW_011340736.1:0-3344 GCF_000735185.1 Notothenia coriiceps | reverse complement strand
AACTGCACGTTTCAGAGTGGCCTTTTATTGTGGCCAGCCTAAGGCACACCTGTGCAATAATCATGCTGTCTAATCAGCATCTTGATATGCCACACCTGTGAGGTGGGATGGATTATCTCGGCAAAGGAGAAGTGCTCACTATCACAGATTTTTTCAGATTTGTGAACAATATTTGAGAGAAATGGTTATTTTGTGTATATAGAAAATGTTTTAGATCTTTGAGTTCATCTCATGAAAAATGGGAGCAAAAACAAAAGTGTTGCATTTATATTTTGTTCAGTGTAGATCAAAAACAATGTGTTTGATACAACAGTCTTCCCGCCTGTGCACTCCAGTCTGTGGCTTTAGTTATAGCACATCAGACTTCCAGTAATCCACTTTAAGAAATGATCAGATTGCTTCATGTCAGAAGTAACACAAGATCAAATATTGACCTATAAATTATGCATTCAATTAAATTGGAAGCAAAGCATTCTTTGCTTCGGTCACTTACCTTGGATCCAAACAAATCCGTACAGGAAGTAAAACTTCCCCCCGGTGTTGGGCCCAGGACGCCAGTAGGCCCGTCTGATTTCATTGGTCTTCTCTGTAAAACTGGAGTTTTGTCTAATTTTGTAGAGAACGTGGGATGGCAGGGAGCCATCTTTGTTAGTCTGGACTATCACACCTGAAAAACAGAGAAACAGATCTCAGGTCAGTCGTTTCCTGGTGGCTCAGCAAGCATCCCAACATTAGATTCAGGGCCAATGTGGGCCATGTTGCAAAACTTTGGCTTGAATTCAAGCCAGTTTGTCATACATAGTATATTCAGGTTGAACTTTTCTACTGAAAATACATTTTATAGTTTCACCTTTCACCAGAAACAACAAGTTAATCAGAGGAAAAATACATACTGCAGATGACACACATTAATGACATTTACCCAATTCGTATTCATTCTTCCAAGTCTTCTCGTCCATTCAAGTGTACAACGTTGGATCTTTTATACATTATGGGTAATATTGACTTATAAGACAGTATTTCTTTGTCAGTATTCCACATGAAGGTTTCACATCAGTTTTTGTTTGGAGTGTAGCGGCTTAAATCATACAAAAATAAAACTGAAAATTAACTCAAAGGTTAAACTGCCACTGAGGCACCAGATAGTGAATCTTACTAATTGTCTGTCTGCGCTGACTAGGTTGGTGCCGTTGTCGGATCTCATAAGTGACATTTGAGCTCTTCTGCACATGAAGCGACAAAGACCATTTATACCGGAGTCCATGTGGAATATGTGAGCGACCGCTAGGTGAATGGCTTGGGTCATCATTCACGTTAACAATGCTCCATACCTTTAAGAACACATATGGAATTATCTAGTTAACAAAAAAGTGTTATTTTGCTGGCTACTGCAGAATGCTGTGGTAGCTATGCTGGTTAAGTGTGCCTTAAATTCTGAATACATCACCAACAGTGACACCAGAAAAGCCCCCCCACACCATCACACTTCCTCCTCCATGCTTCACGATCGGAACCACATACTCAGAAACCATCCGTTCACCTTCTCTGTGTCTCACAAATCACGGCGGTTGGAACCAAAAATCTCAACTTTGGACTCATCAAACCAAAGTACAGATTTACAATCTCTAATATCTAATCCTTGTGTTTCTTGGCCCAAACAATTCTCTTGTTGTTGTTGTTCATCCTCAGTAGTGGCTTCTTTGCAGCAATTGGACCATGAAGGCCTGATTCACGCAGTCTCCTCTGAACAGTGGATGCTGAGATGGTCTGCTACTTGAGCTCTGTGATAATTTCAACCCGGTATCACGGCAAGACGTGAACATGTGACGATTTACCATGCTGGGAGACGTGAAGATGTCACGATTTCGTCCCTTCAAACGTGACAGTTACACGGTATTGTTAACATGGCCCAACCAGTGGAGATATACCCGGAAATGCCAAGCAAATGCTTCCCCGACGGTTGGTTGTTATTGTCAATATTAATATAATAATGATTTATTTTGTAATAGCCACACTCGATTTTGCCGATTTTCTTGTTGCCCCAGCTGGTCGACACCTCTTTTAGCAGAAACAAAGACTACATTAATGTATTAAATCAATGTTAATCCATGTGTGTGGAAGTGGAATTAACGGACGGGACTTTGTGCGATTGCGTTGCCAGGCAACAGCTTCGGTTCATGTTAATTTACAAACTCTTCAACTAGAACCGTAGTTATATTTAAAAACATTTTAGAAGGCCTCACGAAATACTTTAATGTAAATGTAAATTTAAATGTGAAGGAATGTGTGTATAACAATATATATCCGTCATTAACAATACCGGAAACAGACGTAGGCAAGATCCTCAGCTCGGTGATTCGATGGTTTAGCCGCAATGCATGTTGGGAAATGGTGTTTATGCGATGTGAAATCAGAAAACATTTTTTTAAATAAAATAATACTTTATTCCGAGTGTGCTTGCTTTTCTCTTTGAAAGTGATGAAAGCATTACCAGGAGGAGGAGGAGGTCTGAGAGACAGAGAAACTAACATTTCCTCGTTCTCTCCGTATATAATAATCCTAAACAAAACGCAATGCCACCAAAAAAGATTCCACCGCATGCTGAGGAGGTTGACGACATTAAACGATCGTTAGACATGTTGACTGAGGAGGTATCTGTTGTAAGAAAGCAACAGATAGCAATTACGAGCCTGGTGGAGGAAGTTAAAGCCCTAAGGCTAGAAAACTCCAAAAAGAAAAAGAGGATATTCTCGCTGGGAAAAATCGGGTGGATGAGCTGGAACAATACACCCGAATTAACAACATCATAATCACTGGACTCGAGACGAAACCCCGCTCATACGCCCGGGCGGCGACGAGGATGACCGGAGGGGACACAAGCGAGGAGAATGCTACATCTGTGGAGCTACAGGTGACGGCCTTCCTCAACACCAAGGGGAATAGAGATTGACAGTGACAACATCGAGGCCTGTCACCCGCTACCACGGAGAAATAAAACTGATAAACCGGCAATAATAATAAGGTTTGCCAACAGAAAACAGAAAACTGAACTTCTGAAACAGGGAAGACGGCTTAAGGGCTCGGATCTATATATGAATGAACACCTCACTAAAAGAAATGCTGAGATCGGCAGAAAGGCCCGATTCCTGAGAAAACAGCAAAAAATACAATCAACATGGACTGCAAACTGCAAAATCTTCATCAAGCTTAACGGATCACCAGAACAAGCCAAAGTGTTAATCATCAGGGACCTGGAGGAACTGGAAAAATACCAATGAAACAAATCAGACAAGGTAACGAAAATAAAACACTACCATGACAATTCCAGATAATATACACATATC
>NW_011340735.1:0-3192 GCF_000735185.1 Notothenia coriiceps | reverse complement strand
AGAGGTCCCAGTTCATCTCCTGTCCTGCCGTGGAGCCCTTGAGCAAGGCACCTGACACCCAACCACCCACCACCCCATTGCTTCCTGGCGCTGTACAATAGCTGCTCCTAGTACTTTCACTTGGATGTCATGATTTCCTAAAAAAACGATGTCCAAAACACAAAAAAAACCTTGTGTGTTTTGTCTTGCTGTCCTTGTGTTCTCACCTGTTTGATTGTCTGATTCTTTTCTCCTGCTGCCCTGTGTTTGTTCCGGCCCTTTCCAGCTGTGTGTTGTCCTGATATTTCTGGCTGTAAGGTCTGGTTTTCTGTTTGTCCTATGCTCGTTCGTCATTCATTGGAAAGTTCTGTTTTGCCTGGATTGCCTGCTATTAAAGCAATTTTCTATAAAGTGTTTCTGTGTCGTGCATTTGGGTCTACCCCCTTCCACTTTCCTTGACAACGGCCATCATTTTGAGGATGAAGAGCTACCGGGGGCAACATGGGATATTTCCAGCGGATATCTTGGCCAAACATTCCTTATCCGCTCAGCGGTCATTATTTACAGATCGACAAGTAAAATTGAGAGGTGAGAAAGAAGTTGAAGCAGAGAGACGAGGCCTACTATTAGATTGTTTTACAACTATCCAACTAACTTTATTCTAATACAAATCTGTATTGTCGTTAGACATTAGCTAATAGGTTGTGAAATACATTTTCAGGTCTGTTGACCTGCATTCAACCAAAGACAGCTCAAACATGATATGTCAATACTCCATGCACAAACAGAAACAATAACAATAGCGATATTAAAATGTATTCATGTTTTAAAATGCTGTGTGTTAGCTTGTCACTTAAGGCATGTATCTAGACTGTTAACAGAAACTATACACTAAATAATTGCCACTGTGTTTAGGAAACAGTTGTCCGTATCTTGAGGCAACCTCTGACAATAGCTAAAGGGTCTGTTTGTAGTTTTGTGTGTGTGTATGTATGTTGTGTGTGCAAAGAGGAGTCCATAAACACCTGGTTCGCCTCTGACGTCAGCATGCTGAAGGGTCTATTGCATAAGAGGTCGAAGGAGACCTGTTATAGTATCCTTTGGCATGCTAAATACTCCAGGAGAAATGTGCGCGAGATGTGCGTGTGTGTGTGTGTGTCTGTCTGTGTGTGTGTGCCAGGTGGGTATGGGTGTGTATCTCATGCGGGTAGTATGTGCAGCATTGGGGTGTTCTCAAACACAGTACATGCTGCCATGGTGACATTGCAAACACACATACACAGATACATTGTTACAGTTCAACTTCTTTCTTTAAATGGGCCACTGCAGTTAACTTCATTGTTGACAAGCAGGAATGAAAAGAATGTAGAGGAGACTTCATTTAAATTTAAATCCTAAATGTGCAGCACAGTGAGTGTCAAGTAGACCTACTAAGGGATCATAATGACTGAAGATTTACACTAATAGCTTCAACGTACAGTGTGACCTTGAGATGGGGATAATGGGGAAATTATAGAAAATAACAGGGCTGAAATAGAGGGATATGAGGAATGTCTAAAATGCATGATCTGTTTGGTATTTTGAGCAAAACACATCATAGACATGTTTTTTATATATTTTCATATATCTGAGACCCATAATATATGCCTAAAATATCACAATAGGAGATCTTTAATGTTGTTTGTACACTATTTTGGTATTTTAATGTAACAGTCCACAAAATATCACATTTCTGATTTGTTATATTAAAAATAAATAAAAATGTCTTGACTTGTAGTTAGGAATCCTGAAATAAAAAAGTGATCGCAGATTCTGCAAAGTTGCAGCCACGGTTTGAGAAAGTTACAGTCATATTTTGACACATTGTGTGAAGTCATAATGTTTCATTATTCATGTACGACAATTTTCATCTCAAGCTGAAAAAATGTGGCTAAAAAACATCAGCAAACAGATGGAAGTGAACAGCTACAATAACAAACACTGCTGTCAACGATTTTTCATTGTGTGTTCGTGTGTGTGTCTGTGTTTGTGTTTGTGGGTGGAGAAAGGATTATTGTAGGTATGAAAACAAACCTCAATGAAGCATCAAAAACAGCAACAAACTACTTAATCTAGAGTCCTGTTATCCTCAGAGTACAAAAACAAACCCTGTGGTTACGCAGCGTGTTCTAACAGTGTTTGGTGTAATTATATTTTATTGACACATAAAGTAAGTTTGCCACAATTAGATCTTCAGTAACAGTTAGATAAGAGTGCCTGTTTTAAAAAAAAAACATAAGAATTGGCTCCAGGATGCGTGAGTGTTTTCATTCTGTACACTGTAATAGCTCTGTTTGTGCCTGGGGGGTAAGGTGTGGTGTGAACAGGTCAGGTGTAAAGAAAATAAGTTAAGGATGAAAGTGACACTGTAACGTATTTTCTTTGTTGTGCCAATCTTTCTTAGTAAAGCGCCGCTTGTTTTCCACCACAGATAATCCGAGGCATGTTGTGGAGGATGACTCTCCCTCTGAGGCCATGTGTGACATCACGTCCTTCAGGCGACTTCCTGGCTTTTAACGGCTCAGCCTTCATCACCATGCTCACACACACTTCCTTCCTCTGTGTTTGCACGTGGGCATTCCCACTTCCCGAGTTCCACGAATGCTGCCGTTCTGTGCCAAAGCTTCATCAGACAATGTGAGGCGTGTAAAGAGACACACAGACATAAGGCCTGCGGTTGAAAATATGTTTAGAAAAAAACGACCCAACCCTTAAATCCCAACAATGGGTTTCAAAACATTTCTCTCTGTATTATCAACAGTTGAATTCAACTGATGAATTCAGGGATATTATATTTAACTTCAAAACATCCACTGTCGGCTTTGGAGACATTTGGACAAGTCAGTAACAAATGTTTTTTAACCCCTTTTCACCTCTTTTCCAAGGGGAAGTTGTACGTTGTTACGGAGCTCCTAAAGGTTAATGGGGGAAAAAAAGTATCTTGTGCGCACAATATACTTTTTCGTGCACAGGAGATATTTTCTCGTTCGCACGAGAAAGTTACCGGTGTGCCAAGTAGGAAGTGGAGCACACAGGTCATGTTTATGTGGGCAAATGGCAGTGCATACATTATTTGAGATATATTTCAAACTCGGACTTCATTTTAAGGACATGTCGGCCAGGGGTGTAGAGCTATTTGTTTAAGCACCGGATTGGCAAAACAGGAGAGTCTGT
>NW_011340734.1:0-2374 GCF_000735185.1 Notothenia coriiceps | reverse complement strand
ACATCAGCAGGAGAGGACTCTTTAAAGTAGAGACACTACATACTGATATACACCTGAACATCAGCAGGAGAGGACTCTTTAAAGTAGAGACACTACATACTGATATACACCTGAACATCAGCAGGAGAGGACTCTCTAAAGTAGAGACACTAGATTGTAATACATGTTTCAAAATGATGCCGAAGTAACAACATACTGATACCGGTTAGTAAAAACCATGAATTAATGCTTTGACAAGTCTGCAGACAGACGGCAGGAGAAACACCTTTTAAAATGCGTGTTTTCTGAATGGAGATCTGCTAAGCTAACGTTGTACGCTCCGGCCGTCCACACTCACAACAACGGCCTACAGACATAAATAAACCAGCGACTGTATTCTCCATGACACAGACAGTCTGTGGTTTGTACTTGTTTAACTTCTGTCTAGTTTCTGAACAGATATGAGGAGCTGTGAGCTCTGAGTGCTAACAGCTAACGGCTGATGTTGGTTTTGTGTTTCTCATTGAAGATGACGTCATGGCTCCGCCTACACTGCGTTACTATAGTTACTGCCCCAGTTGCTAAACTGTAATAGAAACGCATCATAAAGTGAGCCAGGCCTAACAAGGCCTAACTATACCGTACTAAGCCGTGTGAGGCCCTGCAGTGGAAATGCGCCATTAGTAAGTGATGAATGTCGTTATGTTTTCAGTTTGGCAGCTTGGTGAAGTGAATAGCGAGGGGGAAAAAAAATGATTGATTCACAAACATTTTACCCACAACCTCATTTCACCTGTACTTGCTGCTTATTACCCATGAAGGCTGAGCAGCACCAGTGCCAGGGTTTCTAAGGCATATAATGTCACATCAGTTTGTGCACCAATTTAGGAAGCTGAACGCAAATTGCTTGCCAAGCCATTTCAATTCCTGGATGCAAATGACTGTGTTTCATGTGTGGGTGGTAAGTTAATTAACTGCAGTATTCTTAGTGCCTTGGAACCCTAAAAAGAGGCCAGATTTGAAGCGTAATCATGTCTGCTGTATTGCGATTGTGTCAATAAGCTTACAGATGACTGGTGAAGGGAAGCCAGGACTCAATACTCTTGACACGTTAATGTGTGTCTTAGCTATTCTGTCTTCCTCTCTCAATGTATTGCTGTGCAGATCAAGCCAATATTCAAATGTCCTTATCTTAAGCTTTGGTTGTTCATGGTATTGTTACACCAACGCACTTCATGTTATCCCAGAAATCCTCTGAAGTGCTTCATGTGAAGACAGAGGATGCATTGTGAGTAAGTTCGACAGTACTTAAGAAATTCACAAGTGACTTTGTAAGGAATAGGAAAGCAGTGATCAAACTAAAATAAGTTCTGTGGATGCTAAATGTCTTCTTTATAATAAAGAGGCTCTATTGTGCTTTTTAGGGTTTTGCCTTTCTTGTTATATAGATTTGTGTGCATGCACATGGTCAGCAAAGGCTAAAATCAAGAAGTTCCTACGTAACACTAAGGGAGGGACATCTCTAGGCTGTTGACCAATCAGAGCAGACTGGGCTCTGGTTTCAGACAGAGGGTGAAAAGAGGTGCTGCAGCACAATGAACAATAAAGAGCCTTTTGAACGTTAGAGCATGGAGACATGTCCCAGTAGAGACACTACATACTGATATACACCTGAACATCAGCAGGAGAGGACTCTTTAAAGTAGAGACACTACATACTGATATACACCTGAACATCAGCAGGAGAGGACTCTTTAAAGTAGAGACACTACATACTGATATACACCTGAACATCAGCAGGAGAGGACTTTTAAAGTAGAGACACTACATACTGATATACACCTGAACATCAGCAGGAGAGGACTCTTTAAAGTAGAGACACTACATACTGATATACACCTGAACATCAGCAGGAGAGGACTCTTTAAAGTAGAGACACTACATACTGATATACACCTGAACATCAGCAGGAGAGGACTCTTTAAAGTAGAGACACTACATACTGATATACACCTGAACATCAGCAGGAGAGGACTCTTTAAAGTAGAGACACTACATACTGATATACACCTGAACATCAGCAGGAGAGGACTCTTTAAAGTAGAGACACTACATACTGATATACACCTGAACATCAGCAGGAGAGGACTCTTTAAAATAGAGATACTACATACTGATATACACCTGGACATCAGCAGTAATAGGGTCTCTTTAAGTACCTTGGTTGCTGATTGGCTAATGGTTACACAAGACCAAAACATCGTTATGACATCATAAAGTGGCCAAAATCTGATCAGCTCATTTTCAGACAGGTTTTTATAGAAATGGATCAGGACAAAAAGAGAGAGAATCTTTGTTCCTGAAACTTTCAGAGTCTCTTTCCACAGAGGGGACAC
>NW_011340733.1:0-2161 GCF_000735185.1 Notothenia coriiceps | reverse complement strand
TTGTATTTCGACCCCAAGCTTCCATAAGTGGGTCAAAAATCACCCGCATGCATTTCCTATGGGATCCTTTGATTCTTATCACCTGTTGCTGTCAGGAATACATTCACTGTGGACCACACAGACTACATCACAAGTGACACCTTTCAGGAAGATTATTTCACACAGCAAGATCTGAAACCTGTCAGTATAATCATAATCATAATAATACATTATATTTGATTAGGGCTTTTCAAGGACTTAAAATGGCTTTACAATATAAGGGAAGGTTAGGGTGGGGGGTATAGGACTATCAAACTTGATCAACCGGCATGGATTGATGGGGGGTGGGCTATGAGTAGGCAAGAGGAGAAGAGATGAGTTTTGAAAAGGGACTGGAATACTGTGAGGGTCTCAGAATAGCGGAGACCTTTGGGACAATATGTTCAAAGCGTTTTTTTCAAAATGTAAAAAAAAAATCTAAAATTATAAATAGTGAAAAATTAAATATAAAATATTTCTAGTGTGAACCAAAATATAATACTAAATATTATTCAAGTGATTTTTCTTGACAAAAATGGCATAAAAACACCAGCCACTCGTGCATCTAAGGGTTAAGAGTGATTACAATCATATGTATTCTGTGAAAAACACAAGCATGCAATGTTTTAACATATGGTTGAGAGGAAAGGAAAGATGTTCCTTGGTTGAATCACAAATAATATTCATGGCTTAATTGAAGCAAATGTACCTGCAGGATTCTAGCTGTTGTTGAATGCACTTATTGTAGGTTGCTTTTTCGTCAGCTCAATAAATACAACATATGTGTCTTTGAAGCTGAAACAGCAGGAGGCGGACAAGAAGAAGAGGCAAGAGGAGGACGAGGAGAACCAGAAGATGAAAGATAAACAGCGGGAGAGGGTGAGAACAACATTTAATCATCAATACGTAGAGGGGCCTTTGGAGAGCGCTGGTCCCCACAGAGGTCGTTTCTAACAGTAAGCCGTCCATGTTTCGTGTTTACTCTAAAATGAAACGGCTTCTTCCTTGGCCAATGCAAAACCTTTCTACTCAGTTTCATGAAAATAAGGTTGGTAGATTCTCTGAAATCCTGCTGACAAACAAAAACAACCGTGAACATTACCTTAAAAAAGGTCATGTGTGATGTGCTCGATCCAAACCGCTATAACAATTAAATGTATTATTATTATTATTATTAAACTAATTTGAGTTCCATACACTGTTGGAAAGAGGGGATTCGTAGCTGGTCTTAACATGCCCCAATGTCCTCTTTGCAAGTTCAATTAATACACGGGTGAATGGGGAAAGGGATCATACAACAGAGGATGAATTTCCAGTGGTTGGATCCATTTTAGTTTGAGGTTTTTTGAAGAGGTTGTACAATAACACGGTTTCATTCTGTCAGGGAGTTGTTGGGTTGTAGCTGTTAGCATCTGCTGCGTCTGTAGTTTCCTGTAACTTACTGTATACCCCCATGTATACACCTGTGTGCATCTAATCAGCGCCACCAAGTGTTCAAAAGAATACGGCAGGATAGAAACAGTATAAACTAGGGCTGTCAAACGATTAATATTTTTAATCAGATTAATCACAGTTTAAAAATTCATTAATCAGATTAATCACCGTTCGAACTATGTCCAAAATATGCCATTTCTTTATGTATATTGTTGAGGGAATGGAAAGATAAATGAAAGAAGGTGGATATATCCATTTAACATACAGTATGTTTATTATAACATTGTTCTGTGTGTCAAAATGAAAGACAGCCCACACACCTATCAATCATCAAACCGTGGGGTCTTATTTCATTACGTGTTGATTTCTATCAACACGTAATGTTGTATCGATGTATATGTACTACAGCAAAAGTATTCTCCGTCGGGACTTCCTGCAACAACACCACGCTGTTATCTTGATTCTGATTGGCCAGAAGACATTATCAAAGATGTGCTATTGAGAAGACGATCACTACGTGCCAAAAGTGTTCAAAACCGTTTCTAGTCTTCGGTATTTCAAGACGAGTGGCTACTGAAATCAATCTTACTAACTGCTGTCTGTGCAATTTACTCCGCGCGAGTTGGCGGACTTTATTTAGCTTACTTTAACATCATTTTTCATGGTGGGGCTAAGCCATTTCTTGGTATGGCTGTAGCCTACCCCAGCC
>NW_011340732.1:0-1797 GCF_000735185.1 Notothenia coriiceps | reverse complement strand
CACACACACACACACACACACACACACACACACACACACACACACACACACACACACACACACACACACACACACACACACACACACACACACACACACAGAGCAGAGCTTGAATGAAACACAGAGACCCAGAAGTAGGCTGCTTGTACTGTACTGTAGCATATTATTTTCGAATAAGTCCTTTTTCAAATTATGAATTTCACACATACAAAAAAAAAGACACATACATTTCTTGGGGGTGCTTAGGGGGTGCTATGGCTATCCTGGGCGGTGCTTCAGCACTATATTGGCTGTGGACATTTGAAAATGACTTTTTTAATGTGAAATCAGAATTTAGTAGACTGCACAGTAAAGGATAACATTTATGATCATATTGTAGTTACTTAGCGTAGCATGTATTTAGTAACATTTGCCGCAAAACAAAGAGATTTGTAAGAGTTTAAGAAACCATGTGGTCTGAGGTATGTGTGAGGTGCACACATTCTACCTTTATAAATACCACTTTATGTGGGAAGTGGAGTTTGTTTGGTTGTTTTGTGATACATCTTCACACACCCCGTGGAGCATTCAGTGAATCACTGATTGGCAAAGCAGGAGACCATTCACGGTAATTAAACCTGCAAAGTTTGTCTCAATCCTCTGATCTTGTTGTGTGGAAATCTGGAGGAGGGATTATGTGTCCCAATTTTGATGGCAATAGATTCTGGTGTTCAGATCATACGCTGTTTGGCCTAGTTTGAGTGATTACAAGCCAATCTCAAAATGTGTAATCTTAAATTCCCAAAAACTTCAAGGGGACATGCTTTTGTTGCTATCTCAGTCAAGTTATGCATCATTCATGGTGGATCAGATGTTCATAATTAATAATAATTAAAAGATGTTGCAACTAAAGCAGATCATTTTTCTTAGTGCTTGAACTGATTTGTTAATGTGAAGCGCCATCTGCTATAAACCTACAGTCATTTAAATGCACAGTGTACACTATTGGATGAGTGCTGAGGATAGGTGCCAGACTGATGTTACTACTACTAGTAAAGTTATGGTTGCTATGGATACAATGGCAGGTTGGAGTGAGATGGAGGGGGGGGGGGTCAGATGGTACTGCCACTGAATGCTTATCAGACATCTAGGGAAGAGAGAGTGGAACAGAGAGAGTTAAGAAAAGAGAACAGGAAGAGGGAGAATAGGCAGAAAATAGCAAAAGGAAAGGCTGACGGAGGGAGAGGGGGGAGGCTCATGAACATTTCTCCTGACTGAAAGAAGTGGGTATAGGTGAGAGAGGAGATAGAAGAAAATGTGTGTGTGAATCTGAGGATGTGTGTAAAACACTAGGGAGCGAGGGAGGACGAGGAATGTAGGAGGAGAGGAGATGTGAAAGCACGAAGCTACTGTATAAGAGAAATGACACTGCATGGCCACAAGAATATGGACGCAGTGGCTCAGTCTTCTTCTTCTTTCTTAATCCCTTTATGTGATAGTTGCACATGAATGGATTAACTCGCATTTAATCACAAGAGCAATAAATGGGGCTAGCATTGACGTTTTGAACCTACTGCAAAAAACTGGACTTGTTCAATGTCAAATATACTTACCCAGGGGCGGACTGGCCATCGGGACGTTCGGGACGAATCCGGATGTACTGAAGTGGGCCAGTCGGACGATGTGGGCCGGTCGGATAAGTCACTAGCACCCCCCGTCGACAATTTACTAGTGGTATTCATTTGCGGTGCCGAGGTGGGCCGGCGGTACCGAAGTGGGCCGGTTGAGAGTCCCGGGCTGATTTGTAGTCCCAGTCCG
>NW_011340731.1:5141-12519 GCF_000735185.1 Notothenia coriiceps | reverse complement strand
TTCAGTCTGCAATGTTCAAAACAACAGAAAAAGCCAGAAATCTAGATGTAGTCATAGATTCTGACCTGAGTTTCAACAGTCACATTAAAACAGTTACTAAATCAGCCTACTATCACCTAAAGAACATATCTAGGATTAAAAGAATAATGTCACAGCAGGATTTGGAAAAACGTGTCCATGCTTTTATCTTCAGTAGACTGGACTACTGTAATGGTGTCTTCACAGGTCTCACTAAAAGATCTGTTAGAAAGCTGCAGCTGATTCAGAACGCTGCTGCTCGAGTCCTCACTAACACTAAGAAAGTGGATCACATCACTCCTGTTCTGAAGTCTTTACACTGGCTTCCTGTGTGTCAAATAATTGATTTCAAAATACTGCTGCTGGTTTATAAAGCTTTGAATGGTTTAGGCCCAAAATATATTTCTGACCTCCTGCTAAATTATGAACCATCCAGAACTCTCAGGTCTTCAGGGACTGGTCAGCTTTCTGTCACCAGAGTCAGAACTAAACATGGAGAAGCAGCGTTTAGTTATTATGCTCCAAATATCTGGAACAAACTCCCAGAAACCTGCAGGTCTGCTGCAACTCTTACTACTTTTAAATCCAGGCTGAAGACTTTCCTTTTTGCCGCTGCTTTTAATTGAACTATTAATATCTTAAACGGCACTGTAACTTTTATCCATGTATTTTTTCTTTTAATGCTGCTTTTAAATGCCATTTTCTTAATGTCTTTCATTTTTGTAAAGCACTTTGAATTGCCTTGTGTTGAAAGGTGGTATATAAATAAACTTGCCTTGCCTTGCAACCACTTCATAGATTTGTATTACCTGGAGCTGACTAGCCAAATACCACTGACATGTACAGTAATACACTGGTATTCAGACCCAAATCTGGAGATATCTTTTTAAATAGTTTACAGCCATGATCCAGAAGGAAAATCTGCAGAACCTAGCCACATTTCTGTTGTAATGTGATTGACAATATTTATTTAGGATAACGAAGAAACATCTCTTTTGTTTTAATCTGCGGAGGTGTTGTCAGAGTTCTGCAGATCCATATTTGTGTGGGCTTGTACAGAACACTTTGATAGGAAACATCAATGATTCACTTCAGGTTTTGGACTTGATGTGTGGACTTTCTGAAATGTTCTGATTAATAACCAGATTATAAAGTAATCAGTAGAGTGAAACTACCTACTCTGAAAACAAAACTTAACAATTATGCTTTAGACAGATTTGAGAATTTTTGACTGTGATAAACCAACTTTAGATGGATATCTGGTCCATTTCCCTCCTCAAACAGGATGAATATTAGGTGCTACATATTTTAACGCTGTGAGTGTGTGTGTGTGTGTGTGTTCAGGCATCTGATGGCAGCAGCTCCAGGGACGACCTGCCTGCACAGCTTCTCAGGAGGAATGATCAGATCCGCAAGCTGGAGGCCAAGCTATCAGGTAAGTCCAACATCCACCAGTGCTGCGGCCATAGACCCTATCCTAACTGTTTTATCATGAAATGATAGAAACACAATGCAATCTCTGAATGACCGAGGCTAATGATAATACAAACATTTATTGACTTTATTTCTGTAGCACTTTTCATGTAACACATGCCGCTTAAAGCGCTTTACATATACAACAATGACAACAGAATGAAGACAAGTAACACGTTTAGTGTCCACTTACAAGGACGTTAACACAATTGTAGAGGCCACTGGGAGCAGTGTGTCCAAGATGTGTTCTCTTTTCTTTGTTTATGTTAGAAGCAGCAGAGTTTTGGTACAATATCAAATAACTTTTTTAGAGTTTGGGTCCAAATGCAACATAATATTCCAATCAAATTTGAATAGAAGCATGAATTATTTTTCGGCATCTTGGAGGGTCAAGAATAGCCGTACCTTTCCAATGTTTCTGAGGTGAAATAATGCCACCTTGGTTCCTGCTGATATGAGATATTAAACTTAAGATCAAATCAAAATCAAATCAAGTTTAATTCTCAAGATAGAGTTTAAAATAACAACCAGGGTCGGATTTCCACATTTTTTGGGCAGCTCATCGCTTTTCGATTTGTGACTGACTAATATCATTTGTTTCCTGTCCATATTTAGTTTACGTCATAGAGTAAATACACCAACAACAAGACTTTGGAATGTTATGAATCCAAGATGCCAACGGATAGATAAATTGTTGCAATATGTTTTTGATTTAATCAAGACTATTGTTCATCTTCATAAAAAACAATAGCATTGTTAAAGCTACAGTATATGTATATATATTATACTTCATAAATATAAATATATCAATGCATAGTTAAGCGTGATACGGTAGAAATTCTAAATATATATATTTTTTTACATTCACTTTCTAGATCATCTGAATTTGCCACAAAGTTTGGAATGTTAAGCTCTGTTTGCCTGATGCAATATTCAGCACAAAGAATGTGTTTTTCTAATGATGATCATATTAATGTCTCAGAATGAGCATATAATAATGTGTTGCTGTGTGACATAGTCCTGACATATTTGAGGCTTAGGGTGTTTTTCTCCTTTACTCAGTCTAATAACCCCTTTGTCCTTTGGGTGGCCTATGTGACTTTGTGCCCTTATTAACAGTTAAAGATCGCACACGCAGCCTTTCAACCAGCATGGTTTTCTCAGATAAGAAAACCATTAATAGTTTACCCTTCCATTATTTCTCAATCATGTTTTCCCTTTTGCTTTCTCCTGTGTGTGTGTGTGTGTGTGTGTGTGTGTGTGTGTGTGTGTGTGTGTGTGTGTCATATCATCATCCCCACCTCCCAACACTAGACTACGCTGAGCAGCTACGAATTATGCAGAAGACCAAGGACAAGCTTGAAATTGCATTAGAAATGCAACAGGATTGTACGTACCTCTACTCTCCTCCCAATGAGCTAACTTTCTCTCATCTGTCTTTCTGCTGTTAATAACGATCACCTAGCCTATCATCATCTTCTACCATAAAGATTTTTTTTTTATTCAGAACCTTATATGTCAGTATCAGCTTTAGACGTTTGCTTTGGGAGCGCTGAATGCTTTTACTTCTAATCTAATTCACCCTTAAAACGTTTCTACTATTTATTGGCATATTAATCAGATTAATCTTTGCATTTTCTATTCATTTGTTGGTGTACTCACTTTCTCTCAATCGCCTCACACACCTACGTTAGTTTCCTAGATTTCCTAAAATCTGTGACAACTACCTTAATTGCCTGTTATTTAAAGCTGGACTCATTTGTATGAGCGCTTATGAGCAATAACAACATTTAGACTATTGCAGATCCACATCCATTGTTTATAACATGTCTTATAGCTGTGTTGCACTCTGGTAGATTTGACTCACTTCTATTGCAGGTACTTTTGATAACAATTTTAAGATTATACTGTAAATCTTCTTTGACTCTGAGGTTGAAGTTTTGGTGCTTGATTTGGGTTAGTGCAGGCCAAATATCACAATCTGAGCCCAGTGACAGAGCTGTGTCCCGTTCCTTGGAGACGGCTGTGAGGAAAGTTCCGATGCTTTTAATGAAAAGTGAAGTTACTGTACTACCTCTTCTTATGGTGTTTTTCTGAGTTCACACAATACTTGCAGTGTTAGTTTTTACAAATTGTGCTTTTAGTTTGTGACAGCTGCTAAGCATTGCCTGTCTTTGCTTATGGGATGAACACACTTCCTAATCTGACTCTTACTTTAGACAACTACTAACAATGCCATTGTCTGTGCTATTTAAAATGTCTCTTCTCTTTGGCTTCATAGAAACCTCTCTGTATGGTTTCCATCTTTCCCTTTCTGTTTTCTTTCCTTCTGTCAATGCCCAGCTTCCATAAAGAAACTTCAAGACCAGAACGAGACTCACCAGACCAGCAGAGCCAAAATAGCAGAGGGGATGGCTCTAGCACTGGAGAAGAAGGATGAGGTAAATAACACTCCTGTTTCACTTAATGCACAGTCCTGATTTATGGCATGTCTAGTAATCACTTTCTATACTTTACCTGCAGGAATGGATTGAGAAGATGACTGATTTGGAAAAGGTGGGTTTTTAATTCTATAAGAATGAAAGTAAGCTTATTATGTCTGTTTTCAACATCTTATATAGAAGGGTCAAGGACACAATACGGTGTTTTCACATTATCCTGAGTGATTGACTTTCAGTTGGTGCTGCTGCCCATTTAGTTGGGCTTGCTTCTGCTGGTGGGGAAATGGTCTATTAAGGTCTGGTGCACAGAAAACAACCTGGTTAAGAACCTTAAAACAATCTGGTTCCAGACCAACCACAGGATCTTCTCATAGTAAATACTATATAGGATTTTTAAAAGTTACAACCATGGCATCAAGTATGCCTGTCACCAAGTATCAGAAAGCAAAAAGAATTTACACCAGTTTGTTCTGCTCGTGTCCTACTTTTTCTATACAAGTACGTAAAAGGGGTGACCACAGCTGAAGGGAAACTATTTTAGAACAATATTAATAATTGGTTGAAACCAAACTGAACTCCAGGTATTAAAGCCCACTTTCCCCTTTTACAAAAAATTATTATTATTATTACAAAAACACAAACCCCGTTCGAAGAGGGGGTAGAGTCCCTCCCCATTACCAACAGACCAGCATGCATTTCAGTTTTTTTGTGTGTGTTTTTTCTGGTGGGTCACGTTTGATGTAAGTAGAAGTGGTTCCTTCTTCTTTTATCTGTCACTGTTTCAGTCTATTTCAGACTTTTAAAGTTGGAGATGTCAGAGCAGTGGAAAGACTAACAAATAGGTTTTAATGGGTCTCTTTTTGTTTCTGTTTGAATTAAGTTATTTTATTCAAAATAACAAAACCATTAAGGTACAGTTACCGTTTTCTTACAGGAGCTTTTACATTTATAAATTATAATAATGGTCCAAATACAATTTATTTTCTGTATCCACTGTAAAATCCCTTCAAAGCACGTCACATAGCTCGTGGTGGCGAAAATCACTGTGTCCACCCAGCGTCATGTGTCTGTCACTGCTGATCAGGTAAATACTGTGACTACTGCAGAGTCAGGATTTGAATGCAGAATGTAACTTTTCCTCTGCAGATTCAAAAGCCAGATGTTAGTGGGTGTAAGGGGCTTATTTCTCCAGGGGCTTAGGACTTGGAACCTGCTCATACCCTCAAAATGAACAATGCACGTGTACCATAAATTGGTATAACTGTTGTGTTTGTTTAGGAGAAAGCTGCCCTGTCAGCCCGGCTAGAGGAGATGATGGAGAAAAGCTTAGCACTCTTCCAGAAAAGGGATGACCTGGATGAACTGGAGGGCTTTCAGCAGCAGGAGCTCGCTAAAGTTAAACACATGGTGCGTACATGTGAGCTGGAAGCTTGGATTTACAGCAGTATCATACTGTAATTAGACAAGAGGGTGGAACATTGCTACTACTCAATTCAGATTCTGGTAGTTGCAAATTTTGATTTATTGTATATTTTCTTAATTGTACTCCAGATGGAGTACAATTTAAGATGAAGCACAGCAATACTCAGTATAACATTTTCTAGATCATTTAGACTGTTCCACAATATATTAAAATAGCAGAAAACATTTATACATATGGTAGTATAAAATGACAGTTGTTATATTGCAATATTACATATTGGCTTGACTTTAGACCCAGAGTCTACATTGGCTTCTTGTATACAGTCTAAGAACACAACTTCATCCCAGTGATGCCGTCAGCTATTGGATGGGAACTTTGAAATTGAAAGGATTTGCTGTCATTTGAATAACTATGGTTTAAAATGATAGGAGAGTCTCTGAGTTTGTTCAGGTGTGATTTTCACCTGGGTTCATATCAGCACTTCTTTTGGCCATGTATGTTCTTTAATTATGATTTGTTTACCATTTGTGTCTATCAGTTGCTGAAGAAGGAGGAGCAGCTGAGCCGGAATGACGAGGAGCTCCAGCAAAAGGAGGCTGAAGTTCAGTCAGCAAAGCGAGGGCTGTCTGAGGTCAGAGGGAAACTCCAGACTCTGGAACAGCAGCACGCAGAGAGCTGCACAATCAACATTGAGCTGGAAATCGAACGGTAAGGAGGAACGCAGCAGGACTGATGGGATTTCTATGCTCATTTATTTTGGCCTGTTGGTTCATCTTCTGAATCAGCTGTGCTATCAGATAGCTAAGCTTTCCCAGACAGAGTCATCCCCAGTGGAACTGCTGGGGATTTGCCTGTTAACTATAAAGTTAACAAACAAAGGAAACTAAAAATAATTAGGGCTGTCAAACGATTACATTTTTAAATCAGATTAATCACAGCTTAAAAATTAATTAATCATGATTAATCACCATTCGAACTATGTCCAAAATACGCCATTTCTTTATGTATATTGTTGTGGGAATGGAAAGATAAATGAAAGAAGGCGGATATATCCATTTAACATACAGTATATTATAACATTGTTTTGTTGGTCAACATGAAAGACAACACACACTACACACACACACACAAGCACACACACAGCACACACACACAAACACACACACACACACACACACCAGACACAACACACACACACACCGACACAGCACACACACACACACACAACACACACCACACACACACACACACACACACAGCACACACCAACACACACATCAATCAATCATCAAACACGTGGGGTCTTAATGCATTGTACGTGTTTTGATTTCTATCAACACGTATATGTTGTGATCACTGTACTTATAGACTGCAATACACCAAAAGTATTCTCCGTTGGTGACTTCCTGCAACAGACACCATCGCTTATCTTGATTCTGATTGGCCAGAAGAGCATTATCAAAGATAGTTCTATTGAGAAGTGACGAGGTTTTCACTACGTGATGCAATAGTTTCAAAACCGGTTTCTGGTGTGATTAAGTGCTTCTGGTATGT
This sequence comes from Notothenia coriiceps, assembly GCF_000735185.1. Taxonomy (NCBI): domain Eukaryota; kingdom Metazoa; phylum Chordata; class Actinopteri; order Perciformes; family Nototheniidae; genus Notothenia; species Notothenia coriiceps. The sequence goes on along the minus strand of NW_011340731.1, from coordinate 5,610 downwards.
TCTCAGACTAAGTTTGCGTGCAATTGTGAAATGCAATATACAGTCTGCATCTCCGTTTGCTGTCCTGTGCAATATTACTCGGTGCGAGTGTTGTCGGACTTTGGTATTGCTTTACTTGAACATACTATTTTTCGCATGGTGGGTTTGTATAATAGTGTGGTGGCTGAGCGATGTTCTGTGGTGATTGGCTGTATGCCGACCCCTAGCGGGTTGCCGACTTGTGTTGTGTGTGTGGTGTGATGTGTGGTGGGAGCTGGTCGTTGTGCTCGATTGATGTGTTAAATTGATTGTTTTATATGTCTATTTTATGTCTCGTTTCCTTTTGTGAAGCTTGTGTTGTGGTGTTTGATTAATACGAGGCGATTAAGAAGGGGTGAGGAGTAGTAGATGCAGGATAAAGGTCGGGGCGGAGGTATAGATTTAAGGACGGGGTGAAGGTGGGCTGTTTTAGTTTACTGCGCGCGGGTGT
>NW_011340731.1:3968-5121 GCF_000735185.1 Notothenia coriiceps | reverse complement strand
GGGACTTCCTGCAACAACACCACGCCGTTATCTTGATTCTGATTGGCCAGAAGACATTATCAAAGATGTTCTATTGAGAAGACGATCACTACGTGACAAAAGTTTTCAAAACCGTTTCTAGTCTTCGGTATGTCCAGACAAGTGGCAACTGAAATCAATCTTACTCTGCTGTCTGTGCAATTTACTCCGTGCGAGTTGTCGGACTTTATTTTGCTTACTTTAACATCATTTTTCATGGTGGGGCTAAGGTGGGGCTAAGCCATTTCTTGGTATGGCTGTAGCCTACCCCAGCGCTGCCACTGGTGGGATGTATGGGGAGGGCCATTCTGCACATGTGTTAAATATTTTAACGCAATTAATTCAAAAAATTAATTACCGCCGTTAACGCGATAATTTTGACAGCATTAAAAATAATATAATCAAATAAATCACAGTATAGAGTTTAAACATGAATTTTGCTTTTTAGGTTTACTGCTGATATAATATATTTGAAACCATGTAGTACAGGGGTTCCCAACCTTTATTGTGCCAAGGACCGGCAGAAACAATAAAAGAAATTCGTGGACTGGTTGTCAATTTTAACAGATTTTAATATTTACTCACCAGCAGGTGGCAACAGAGGCTAATTGTATTTAACAGCCTGAAGAAATACCAATATGCATCCAAAACATAATTTAACAACGTTTAAAACCAGGATACAATTAAAACAAAAATTAAGACCGCTTTACAAATATTAATATAATGTAATATAGCCTAATATAGGTGGCAACAGTGGCTAATTGTATGTAACAGCCTCATCAAATAATAGAACAATATGCATCCAAAACATATTAACAAAGTTTAAAACCAGGATACAATTAAAACAAATTTGGACCACTGTACACATATTGATTAACTGAAATGTCAGTGAGACCCCTGGGCTTGTTTGCCAGCCATAATAACGTCATACCGGGGGCGTTCGTTCCGGTGCACTCCGACAGCATTTAGCACTACATCGAGATTAAGATTAAACTAACTTCTTTTGGGAACACCCACATACCTATGGAGTTGGCCAGATGTGTGTAAATTACTGTTCATGGTAATTTGAAAACAAATGCCGTTTTTGGACACACACATACACACCGAACATACACACACACAGCGGAGCTGAGCC
>NW_011340731.1:0-3938 GCF_000735185.1 Notothenia coriiceps | reverse complement strand
ATCATGCGCCTTTGTGACCGGACATTCCTTCATACAACGTAGTAATAGGGGGAAGTAATCGGGCCGTTCGATGTGTGTGTGTGTAGAGGTGTGTGTGGTTGAAACGTAGCAGCCTGCAGTGGGGAACACAGTGAAGGCAGTGTGTACGTGCCGGTGCTGCACTTCTCAGAGGCTGCCTCCTGATGCTGCAGCCATTTCATGAATTGAAGGAGGCTTTACAAATAAAAAAATAGCTCTACACCCCTGGCCGCAATTTCCTTAAAATGAAGTCCGAGTTCGAAATATATCTCAAATAATGTATGCACTGCCATATCCCCACATAAACATAACAGTCTGCGATGAAACCGTTGTCTCCTGTGTGCTCCACTTCCTATTGGCGCACCGGTAACTTTCTCTGCGCACGAGAGGCTGAGACCTTATGCTAACCAATTTAGATTTATTTTGTATGTTTAATGGTCCGCGGACCGGGGGTTGGGAACCCCTGATGTAGACCATAGTCGTGTCACCTTTATGTCTCCTGCATACTTGCATAAAATGTCCTCTCTTTATAAGTCTGCATTAGTTTTGGTACTTGATTTGTGTGAAAGAGCACAAAGTGCATGTGTGTGACTGTGCACAGAGAGGAGCTGCTGCTGCTCAAGGAAGAGGCGGAGCAGAAGTTGAGAGAGCTGCAGGCCGTCCTCCAGCGGGTCTCTGAAGACTTCCACAAGGTCAGAACACAAGCTCCGCTACTTATTTACTTAACGTCGTATCATGGTACTCATTCACACGTCCTTTTCAATGAGAGAAGTTTGTTTTTCAGTCACAGGGTATGGTGTCGACTTTAGAGAGGTCCCTCCATGAACTGCAGACTGAACATGACGCCCTGAAGTTGCAACAACAGAAGGTCAGATCCATTCATGTATAATCTAGCACAGTGGTTCCCAACCTTTTTCTCTAGTGTACCCTGTGAGCTGGTCGCCATTCTATGGTCGCATTCAAACCTAATAGTCACTTCTTTGGTGCGCACCAGACGACAGTTTGTTACATTGTTTCATTTTTTATGAATGTATGGTTTGCGTTCACATAGGCAAACATCAGAAGGGCTATAAACTGTCAATAAAAGTCATGTGCACGGCAATGCTGTTCAACAATTGGTCAGACATTATGCGGCTAAAAACACAAATCCCGGCATTTCTACCGTAGCCCCCCGAATGGAGCATCGGCAGGTTATTTCCATGCTGCTGTTAATCTGGAGATCAACAGACTTTAATGGACAGCTCATAGGATTATATAATCAGACAACGTGCATTAAAAAACATTATAACACATGAGTATAATGAGAGACGTTCTGCAGTCAGGAGGAGGTTTCACCGACAACAGGGAGCTCTGATGAGACTGTACCACCATGTTTCTCATTTAATTAACAATATCTTAAAATGACAATATTAACAATTCAAGTCAAACTTTGGTGATTTATGTTTTCCCTTGACCTCCTCAGGCTGCTGTTACAGAGGAGGACAAGGAGCGCTTGTTAGCGGACCTTCAGAAGAAAGTGACGTCTCTGGAGAGGCGGCTCCAGGGGAACCTGAGCCAGGAAGAGCATCTGCAGGAGTTTCTCCAGGAGGTGAACAACACCATCAGGATGAAAACTACCATTGTATTGCTCATAGCTAAAAGTATTGCAAAACTCTAAACAAATCTTAAATAACATCAAAATATATTCAGAACTTAGATTTAGTTGTTTTCTGTTGCTGGTCCTTTTATTTAAATAATTATCAATCTCTTAATAGAAGAGTATAATATTGAGCTTACCTTACATTTCATTCTGATTATGCCCCGTCCCTTTTCTAGGGAATTAATCAGAAATCTTTTCAGAATCCAAAATCCTTTTTATGTCCTGCAGAGGGAAAAAATATGATTTGAAAACCAAACCATTTACCTGTCCAGTTGTTGTCTTTTCAGAAGTGTGGCCTTGAGCAAAATCTGGAGGAGACGAGAGCAGAGCTGCTGTTGGTTCGGACAAACCACGCTGATACTGTGAGCGCTCTGGAGACACAGGTAAACCACTGCGGGGATATCTGCTGAAGATAGTATCTTTTGCTCTTAATTGAATGATAATTGATGTAATATTGACTCATTGTGCTAAATAAGCAGACATAGGTCACCAATTTACAGTTGGTGTTGAAGCATTCAGGTGAATAAAAGAAGTTCTACTTCCTTTCCTACTCTTTCCACTTTACATTTGCCTATTGTCATTTGCATTCATTTCTCATCACAAGCACAAGGTTAACTATGGCAAAGCTCTTGTAACCTTCATACAAAGGTTGTCAAAGGGAAACCGGTCATATTGAAAGTAATAAATCAATGTGGGCTGTGTGTTCCTCTCTGACCCAGGTTTCCAAACAGAACGGCAACATCACTGAGCTGCAGACCCTTCTCCGGCACAAGGACGACTCCTCCAGAGCCTACAGAGACAGAACAGAGACACAAGTAAGCAAGCAGACACATCAGTGTCACAATGACAGATAACATTATTCATTTACATATTTCATCTTCTTGTTCCCTTAAAGCAGGGGTATTCAAATCAAATTCAACAAGGTTTCCTCCAGCAAAGGTCCGGAACATCATAATGTCTAACTTGTGTTATGAATTAGTTTGATATATATTGAAGTAGCTTATTAGCTGTATCATTGTCGGCATTTAATCAACAACTGACCATCAAATAAACAAATATTATATATAATATTAATATTTATTGTCACTTAACATTGAACTATACAGAAATATAATACTGTGGGCATGTATAATGTTCTTCTCCACCTCCAGCACCTTCTCCACCTCTAAATGCTTCTCTACCTCCTGCTACCGTAACCTCAACTCCAACTGCAACTTCTCCTGCTCCAACCTCAACTCCAACTGCAACTTCTCGTGCTCCAACCTCATTTTCTCCTGCTCAAACTGCATGGCCGAAAGCTCTTTTTGCTGCTCGAACGCCAAACCAGCTTTCTGAACCACTACCGGCACGACCCCTGCCGCACCAAACTCACTCTTCTGCAACACCCCCTGCTCAAATAAAGATGACATGATGACAGCTTTAATCTCATGTTTCCGCTTGCTCCCTACAACAGCAATTTCATAATGCTCTGCTATTTCGACCAACTGCGCCTTCTGGCAATCATCTAAGAAAGACACTGAGGGCGCATCCACAAACGCCAACAAAGAAGCCATAATATGTTACCTATTACCAATCAGAAAGACAACACGCATGGGAAAAAGACAAACCCAACAGAGAATTTTTCCCCTCACTGCTTAACCAAAATCTTACTAATCTCACCTGGTCTTCATGTGGCTTGCGGCGGGTAATTACGCACTGGAACCCGGCGGAGTTATGGAGCGACCTGCACGCAGGCAACACCACAAAATCACGCGGACGTGCCCCCGAGACAGGTGTCCGAAAACAGCTGACACTAACCACATCGCCACAACACTATGAAAAAAACAAATAAACGCAACCCAAGGTTGTTTGTTTATTGTGCATTCTGTAGACTCCCATTTCTGTTTGAATTACAAAATGGACATCAGAAATTGGATTAAAAGGTCTAAGGATTTATTAAACGAAATAGCGATGAAAGAACTGCAGCTGATGGTGCTGCTGGCAACCCTGCACCTGCCGTTGCAGCAGCACGCCTTAATGTCACAAGGCTTGACCTCGGCAAACCCCGGGGCTGAGTTAGCGAGCCCAATCCTTGACTCATCAAGGTGGCCGCCACCAACGCTGTCCTCCGAGGCACAGCTCCTTGTGCCCCCACCATCACCACCTGCGTTGCCACACCCTGTACCACACCCGCCAGCATCCTCCTCCTCCTCCTCCTCCTCCTCCTCCTCCGTGCCGGTGCCTCCACTACAGACGCTACCTTGCAGCACATCAACAGGTACTATTGGGCCAGCAACCGCTC
>NW_011340730.1:0-3243 GCF_000735185.1 Notothenia coriiceps | reverse complement strand
TTTGTGTGTGCTTAAGATACATTTTGCTTGTTCTCGCTGTGTCGCCGAGAGGCTCGTTGCTGCGATCTGCTGCGAGGAGTGGACAGCAGATAACAGCAACGAGCCTCTCAACGTCACGACCAATCAGAGCACACTGGGCTCACAGAGAGGGGGGGGCAGGAGCTCCAACAAGTCGTTTAGGACAGAGAGTGAATACCGGTGAATACACATACTTTACAAAGATGCTGTATGAGAAACCAATGTGAGTTTGGAAAATTGCACAGTATAAATCTATTTTGGTACACCTCAACAATGGAATTATGATCAGTAGAAATGGCCATGACATGGGACCTTTAATATGGTTTGACTGTGTATGCATGGTGCTGTGTACTCGCCTACATTAAGGTGCCCTGGCGTCTGCATTTAGATTGTTGCTTTCTTGTACAGTGCGATGAGCAGATAAATGTCTCTCTCATGTATATACGCTTATCTCACAACTAGAGCCAAGAGATGGTTAGCTTTGTTTAACTTAGCACACAGACTTGAAACAGAGGGAAACAGCTGTTTAGCCTGGCTCTGTCCAAAGGTTAAAGATCAACCTTACAGAACCAAAAAAAGCATTATAAAAAACAGGCTATATCTGTTAATATGTTTGTTAAAACTTAACAAATCTTAATTGTAAAACGTATAAGTTCTATATGAGGACTACTGTACCAGACTTCCGTAAGTTAACTATATCCTGATAGTATCTTCATTTATGCAGCAAAAGTAAGTGATCATATTTGCAAACACTTTAATATCTTCCAGATCAAATCCAACTATGTTGTTACAATGTTTTGCACAACGAGGTTTCCCAAAATATAGAAATAAATACATATTGGAGATGGCAAATACTTCAGGGCAATTAATGCTGTTTAATCATCATCTTCATTTAGGGTAGTGGTTGTTTCCTAATCCAGAACGTATCAGTGTAGGCGCTATCCTCAGCTGGTTTCAGCCGAGGAGAACCAAGGGTGGACACATAGAAATGTAGACAATTGAAGGATGAGGATACTTTACCTCCTCACTGTTGAATTAATCATTACAGGGTTTTCTTATGATAGCTCAAAATAAATAACAGCAGTTTTATCATTGTTTTCATTTTGATATTTATATCCCTTGGCCCAACTTAAGTGTGTGTAATAATCGCCCTTCTGTAACAACGCTCTTCACCGATGGCTTAAACCGCATCTGTTCCTCCTACAAGGGTTCTCGAGTTAATATTAAACTCTTCATTTAATTGCTTAGCTTTGATCTGCTTAATTCATGAATAAATGAATCTTATTTCCATATCAAGTCGGTGGTGAAATTTGATGGCAAAATATAATGATTGGATAGTTGGGAGCAAATGCCTGCACTGATGATCTGTTTCTGCTTCACCCTGAACCTTAGGGTAACAGACCAAAAGTTGTGCTTGGGGTCAACTGCAATAACAGTGTTTAGATATGCAATATTCTGGCCTGGTGGGATTAATTTCCCTCAGGCACACGCATCTTTCCTAACCTGGGTCGTATATTTGCAAGAATAGTTAAGAAGAGAACTCAAAAATGGTAGCTAAAACACTCTGTGATCTAGAGCGTATCTCCAGGTCATATTGATCTATACAGTAAAAACAGTCTTGACAAAGTCAGGGAAATTCAAAACCAAGACGTATTTAAATCTTAAATAATTGATGTGCTCACGCCTGCATTAGCAGATTTTTTCGGAGTAGTGGAAAAAGCACATTTCCATACATTGAACTTGCTGGCAAAACAAGGCTTGTTTACATGTCCAGCAGTTATTGAGCAACTTAAGTTTTCATTTGAATTTGTGTTTGTCCCAATACATTTCAAACCAATCCTCACTCTTTTTCTTGCTTTGTTTCGTGTCCACCAACCCCTTGGCAAAATATCTGGCTGCTAAACGCTTCTCTAAATCCAATCTTTAATCGATTATTTTGTCAGTTCAGTTGGCTGAAGCTGGCAGTTAAGATGTAGTGGGGTCCAGTTAGCTTATTAGCTTGTCATTTTAGTGTAAATAGGTAACGCTTTATCCTAAGGTAACTGATTCTTCCCAACAGCACCTCATGAGCTCAATAAATAACTATTTATCAAGTTTCTTCAAACTCTACTGAAGTGTAAAAAACAAAGTTATGGTTTAACCAAGTGTCACTGCTATTTAGCGTGAATGCTGTTTACAGCATTCCACTATAATACTTCACATCTTTATTAGTGCGAATGCTGTTTACAGCATTCCACTATCGTACTTTGAATCTTTATTCTTTCCACTTATTATTATTTCAGCCAATACTTTGGCTCTCCATAACTTCAGCTTATTTTCAGCTACAGAAACCATTCAAATATTAAAATATTCAGCCTGTTCAGGAATCAATGGGAAACCTTCAACTTTTTAAAAATATTTCATATTCTTTAAAATATTCAGCTTTTTAAACTCTTTTTTAAACATTGAAGTCAATGGGAGATGCCTTCAAATCCACTTTTCTTACACTTTGCGCCAAATGCTTCTCCTTCCACATAATTTCAGCCAGACACTTCATTCCAACTTTCAAATGATCACAATACCTTCAGCTATAAAACTTGTATAAAAGATTTTTGATATCTTTTAAACTTTTTCAGATATTGATGTTAGTTTGGAGCTTGGTAGAGAGGCCTTTTTCAGATTTTAACATTAGAGTGGATGGGAGCAGCTCGTTAACTCTAGAGTGCTTTGATCTCAAAACAGAGTGCAGGACAGCTTGAAATTCTCCCCCAAAAATGTTTTAAACTTGCCATAATTCCCAAACCCTACACTCCTCAGACATATTTTTTCATGAAAAACGTAGGAAAACCTCTCCTAGGTTGGAAAATAAAAAACAAATAAGAAAAAATATTAAACAAAATGCCTCTTGAGGGCCTGAAGAGACAAAAAGTCAAGCTAGCTCCCAATTGATTCCCATGTTAAATTGTTCCGGATCTGTCTTCAGAGCAGAGAGAAGTACACTTTAGATAAACTGCTCCCATCTCCATATTTTACATACAAAACCCCACAAAAAACATATTTCAGTTCATTGGGGTTCCCTGATGCTCACGGTCTGGTAATTTTAAAGACCCATAGTTTTTAAACAGGTGGCAAAATTGTCAGATATGATCCCCAATAAATTCTTATGACACACACACACACACACACACACACACACACACACACACACACACACACACACACACACACACACACACACACACACAC
>NW_011340729.1:0-1807 GCF_000735185.1 Notothenia coriiceps | reverse complement strand
AAAAATATATTTTTTAAATATGTTAAAAAATATATATATTTTTGTAATGTTTTTAAATATTATTTCGTAGAATATCTTAGGCCTAGAGGGCCCTGACGGCTCGCCACTGCTCAATCATTAAAAAATGTATGTGCAACGTCACCTCCAACTGTTTATTTTACGACTAAATTATCTTTCAATATACGCAATGTACATGTTCTCTTAATGTATATCCATGGCTTACAAATGAACAATAATAACGCCTATTTCTGAGTGCCAAAAACTGGAAGGACCCCCACGTGACGCCGGGTCTGAGTGTAGGAGGCGTTTAATGTCAGGAAAGCAGCTCTAATGTTTGAACTAATTAAATGATCAGTAGGAATCCTTAAAAACAAAGACAAACCTATACTTTACCTTTGCCACTGCTGCATCCTGGGAGTAACTATAAGCACTCTCAACTTATATACACAGTATTAGAAGACAACAATACACAAGCCTGCATTGCATACATTTAAAAACATTTACACTGCCTTCTCCCAGTTTATTTAAGGTATAAGAAATGGCGAGGGACTAAATGTATCGTGTCTAAAATCAACATTGTCCCGAATATCCACTGAAACAACATCTTGATTAAATAAACGGGCAATGAAAGGCACTGTAAATGTTTTTCAAAACGTCTCGTCTAACTTAAAACATTAGCGGGACATTCAACAAGCTGTAGCGTATCATAATTTAAAGAGTCATCACGATACAAGTTAATATATACAGTACAGCAGCAGGCATTCAGGAGTCTCCAGACTGAGAGAGAAGCCTGTCAAATGAAGTGTGTTTATATCCATTTGAACCACAGAAGAGACAGATTGTTTACCTGGCTCTGCATTTGCTGAGCCTCCTTATTCGTCACATATGTGGGCGTCTCAAAGTCCAGCATGGCCTTTCCCTTCTCCTTCTCATACTTCTCCTTGTACTTCACCTGGACAGCAGCACATATAACGGAGACACATAGTATAAGTTAGGGGTTGCATTCATTTCAGTATGCTACAAATACCGCCTTACCTGAAAGCGTGAAATACATTTAAATAGATAAATATATCAAAAAAGGAATACAAGTTTAATGATGTGAAGAAATATCGCATTTTTTCTATGATTTTATAATTGCATCTTATACTGAAAAGGCATTATTTGGGAACTTGTGGCTACCAGGATTGAAGACTAACACATTAAGAAGTCTAAAACATGACACCATAAAATGCAAAATGGGTAATCAGTAACAGTAAACATACACTAACTTAATGATACAGCTTGCAAACCACTAGTATTGTCCTTTAAAGAATGAAAACACGTTTTAAAAAATGATCAAATCAGTCTGTAATCGGCACCTTTAGTCGTTTAAATGATAAGAAATCTTGTTTGAGTTGCAGGACTTTGAGTTGTGTCCCATTTCAAATGCCTTTCTTATTAATGTATTGTATGTGTAAGGGAACATATGCATAACACTCAATGCTACCATGTATTATATCAGTATACATTTTTGCGTGTTGCCAAGTTAGCAACTTCAATTATTAACACATTAGTGTACCCTCTTCTGTGTGTGCAGGAATTGAAGCTATCGCAATTTCTTTGACAGTGAACATTGTAAACAGTTTGAACCCGCAGCAGTATTTTTTATTTTGGGAGGGAGGGGTGTTTGTTGCTCCCCCTAAAGTCAGTTTCACTTACGTTGCTCTGGAGCTCAGTGGCCTCCTTGTGATGAAGCGATTCTGGTGTGTCAGCAATCATATGGTAGTGACCCTTACTCTCCTCAAATTTCTTCTTGTAGCAGTACTAA
>NW_011340728.1:0-3175 GCF_000735185.1 Notothenia coriiceps | reverse complement strand
CCCCCCCCGCTCTCGGGGTGGACGCCCTCTCAGCCCTGGTCTGGCGGAAACACTGATGGTCTCCATTAGCCTTTATGCTTGATTTGTTATCTTTGTGCACATGATCTTAATTTAATGATTTCGAATTAAATCATGATTGAGTTCTTTTAATTAGCTTTTTTGTGTATCTCTGTATCTCTAGCACTTTTGTTTTGATTGTTTTTTTCTTCCAAAAAAGCAAAACCCTGCGAGAATTGCCTGTCACCTTTAATAAAACATCTCCTCATTCCTCTGTGAGGACGCCACCATGAGGCCTGTGCCCTTGAATCCTGACATGGATATTGATATTCATAAGGCTTGTTGAAGCAGATTTAATGAGATACAACAGCAAACCATATTCAACAGGCTCCCTCCTTTGGTCTGCAATACTTGGGATCTTTAATTTCTGCCATAAATATATCAATCATGTTTGGTTGGAATTGAACAGGCACTATTATTCATGTCAGGATAAAAGGATTGTAAATATAAGCAAGCAGTGTGGCACAGGGGGTGATAACAAGCCTCATTTATGCTGATGTTGTGCTATAAACTATTTATGGAGGTTGTTAGTGATTGTCAGCTTTATATTGCTATCCCAGCTGCTATAAAATAATCTAAAAACATTTAAGGTGAATGTCACAAGCAAACAGGGACATATTTCCAGCTGTAACCAGTGTCATGTGAAGCAAGGCTCAGTCCATGTCCTTTCTTCTCTAATCATCAGCTCCATAATGAGACCTTGGTGTCTCTCATTGGGCTGGTTGGGGTTTTGGGGGGCTTTGAACATTCGCCTCCTCTCAAGATCACTGTGGAAGTGCATTACAGGCCTTTTGTTCGTTTTTCACTCTTCTCTTCACTATCGAAAGGTTTGCTCTTCACTTTCTTAGATGAGATTTGAGTGACCTTGGAGAGCATTTGCTGTCTTAATGAACATCATCGGTATTCGTCCATGGCACGGCTTAGCCAGATTGATCTGTAGTGGATTCCCTTGGTTTTTTACTAAGATCTCTGCATTTCAACAAGAGCTGTCCAAGGCCGCTGGCTGGGGAGATGGACTTTGAAGTGAGGCTTTAGCGCAGCTGCATCCATAGTCTTCCCACATGTCCATCACTAACCCCTCATCCTCCTGTGCTCCAGCCTCAGTCCACTTGGGAGCCGAAGTCTGCAGAAACTGTGAGCGCTGCACTTTCCCGCTTCTTATGCCCTCATTTTTGGCTTGCATTCAAGTTACATCAGCTTCCATTATAAGCACCTACAGTTTTTTACATGCCATTTTTACAAAATATGTTTAACTTATATCTCACCCTCACCTTAAGATTCACTCCTTGGTTTTGTGACAGTTCCTGTGAAGGCTTATTCAGTGCCTTCATGTGACCGTATGGAGATAGAGGCTGGAATGGAGCAGTTCTGTTACCACTCGGCTATATGAAGCTCCAGATTGAACTATTTACATGAGAAATATTTTTATCTGAAGGCGAGACACCCCAGGTGAATAGGGTAATTTTTTTAACTTGTATAATTCAGGCTATGAATGATGTATGAACAAACCCTTCTGTAAAAGCCTTCATAATATTTATAGGAATATAACTGGAAGGTTTGGTGTATCTACGTGCTACTGAAGTTGACATTTCGAACTCAGAGTAGGAGAAAAAAACTCATTTTGAGAAAACGACCTTTAAAGATTGCAGTGAGGCGCTAGCTAAACCCTCCTGTTCTTTGGATGACAGCTTGCGCATCGACGCACTCCGTGAAGGTATTTCATGTTCGGGGTCATTTGTTTTTTGTGTAACCTTGCTTCGTGCAAGGAGAGACACAGCTTTCCAACGATATCTCTGATGACATGGTGCAAACAGTTGTCGCGGTACTTTATGTTACGTTAGAATGCTAACTTTTGGTGAATTAGGAGAAATCCTACAGACGCAAATAGACAAACTAAAGTAAAAATAAACACTTAAATGTGTATTTTGTACGTTTTCCTTCCAAAAGACTGAAAGAAAACATGTTATGGAATCCAAATAGCACAAAATCTCAAAATTAAAAAGTATTTGAAAAACGATGTTTTTGCCTGCCGCGTCTCGCCTTAAATGTAGTGACACGGCAGAAAGAACGTTTGGAGATGTCCATAAAGACGTTGTCAAACCTCTCCTGCAGCTCTTCCAGTGTCTGCATGGGTCAACATTGAGTCATAGATAATCTTCTGTTAGTTCCTCTGACTCAGCATGTATGGGGAGTTTTAAAATTATTCACTGACATGTAAAAGGTTCATTCTTCCATGTATGACAAAAGTCTTAAATCTAAACCAATAACATTTACAAGAATAGATCATTCTCCAAAAACATTGCACATTCTCAAGGGAACAGTTTCAAATGTTGTGAAATACAGTTCTTAGGTTGGAAGATCGACACCACCAACATATGACCTTAGAGCAGGTAGATAATTAGCTTAGCTTAGCATGCAGTTAGAAAATAATGGGAACAGCTACTTAACACGTATCTTGTCACCGTGAAATCGCTAGTTACCTTTGAAAGACACTGGCTAGCGTCTCCTACCTGTTTCCAGGCTGTATGCTAAGCTAAGCTAACCTCTGCTAAATGTGGTATCGATATTTCTCGTAGCATAAAAGCCTCTAACTATTCGTTAAGTGGATTTTGGCAATTTATTCCTCATGCTTTGTTACGTTCTTTAGGTAATTAACTTCTCTAAACATATTGGCTTCGCTTTCTCAAGAGTCCTGGCTTCCTGGAAGTCCAAATAGTTATTTCAAATGTTTTTACTTTTGTCGTAAGATTATTAAACATTGAATTCATGGTTTAAAAGTGGTGTGTGTGTGTGTGTGTGTGTGTGTGTGTGTGTGTGTGTGTGTGTGTGTGTGTGTGTGTGTGTGTGTGTGTGTGTGTGTGTGTGTGTGTGTGTGTGTGTGGAACCAGCTGGATCTGGCCATCGTGCTGCTGTCCATCATGGGCATCACTCTGGAGGAGATCGATGGAAACACTCTGCCCATCAACCCGACTATCATCCGCATCATGAGGGTGCTGAGGATCGCACGAGGTGAGAACAATAACTCTCCAATGCTTTCAGGTTCAGGGGGTTTCATTCGTCCTCGTTGGTAGATCTGGTCCTTTCAGGTTCAGGGGGTTTCATTCGTCCTCGTAGGTAG
>NW_011340727.1:6629-12921 GCF_000735185.1 Notothenia coriiceps | reverse complement strand
GTGTTAGGGGTGAGGTGTGAGGGGTGAGGTGTGAGGTGTGAGGGTGAGGGTGAGGGTGAGGGTGAGGGTGAGGGTGAGGGTGAAGACTCCTTGTACTGCACGATGTTGGGATGGCTCGAGGACAGCCACCTCTTTACGAGATTCCTGCCTCTCTTTACTGGACATCTGAGAACAGGAGCACAGGGATGAAAGGAGCCACAGGTGTCACAGGTGAGCTCACGATGATATCTGTGAGCTGTGAGGTGTGAGGGTTAGGTGTTAGGGGTGAGGTGTGAGGTGTGAGGTGTGAGGTGTGAGGGTGAGGGTGAGGGTGAGGGTGAGGGTGAGGGTGAGGTGTGAGGGGTGTAGCATTAGCCTTACTGCAGAGATGCCGATCTCCTTGATGACATATTGGTGTCCATCCTCTTTGGATTTGACGAGGATCGCCTTTCCAAACGAACCTTCCCCGATCTTCTTCACCTTTTCATACCTCTCCATTTTAGTGGAAGAGCTGGCTCCTCGTGCTGGGTCTGCGAAGACATTCAGAAACATCTCAGAGCTGATCGGGCTTTGAGCATCAAGTCAGAAGGAGTTCAAGTCCTTTACTCAGTCTTTACAAAAGGAATGCAAATACAATAAATAGAGAATTAACTGGGAACTCCTCTATTTTATTTCTCTCCTCTCCTACCTCCCATCTCCTCCCATCTCATTTCCTCTCCTACCTCATCTCCTCTCCTCCTCTCATACCTCATCTCCTCTCCTCTCCTCTCCTCCTATCCTCTCCTCTCCTCCTCTCCTCCTCCTCTCGTTGCAGGTCTAGCTTTGTAACGATGCACTTGATATAGTAAAGGGAGCACTGGCTGTTTTGTTAAATCTGATGGATTTACAGCATCATAGGGTTAGGGTTACATCTGTAGCTCAGCAGCTACTGGGACAATAACACATTTAAAATAACAACAACAATAGTGCAAGAAGGAACAGAGTAGACATGAAATAGAGCCGATTGTGTAATGCAGGAGATGTAAAATAAATACATTTAAAATAGAATAACATGAGCTAGAAATAGTGTGTAAAATGAAAACTGTACAGTGAAATAATAAATATGTGAGATGCAAACAGATGCCTGCTATGAAGATGGTATTTATGGTATGAATACACTGGGGTTAGGGTTGGTTTATAGTCCCACACACCTGCACACAGTGTACCGTTTTGTAATATTGCTAACTGTAGTATTTCCTGTGATAATCAAATATAAATACACAGTAATGCTGTGATACAGTAAAGCAGGCTGTGATGCTGTAAAAACACACTGTAGCTACCTAGCTTGCCTCACCGTTATATGTTGACTAAACACAGATAGATCCCTCCAACATAAGATACACACCCTGTCAGCACACACAACAATAAGTAGTATAATTACCGGGCCTCATTTAGTAGATATCAGTGTGTACATGAAGATAAGTGGCTAATTTAGCTTACCATTAGTCTGTTTCTCTGCCGCCGTCTCTGCTAACCTGCAACTAGCCCCAGCGCTCTCCTTTTGCTGCCTTTTCATTGGCCAGCATTATAAATCTCGAACGTTGATTGGTTGATACAGCTGCCCGTCATGTTTCACCGGCGAAGACAGCCGTATCCTCGACCCACAATGTGACTGTTGCTGTGGACATTTTCCATAGCAACCGCCAACCAATCCTGGACGGGCAACAAATAGACTTTATCCAAAAATGATGACAAATTATTTTTCACCTAAAAAAAATTTCTTTGATATTTAACAATAATACGTACTCCTCATTGTGAAATGTGTTGTTCTTATCGACGCATAAACAATTTACTTATAATAATTATAATAGTTAGTCTTCAAACTGAATATTTTCAAAGTGCTTTTTAGTGTTTATAAACTAGATTTCCAGAAAAATTTAAATGTAATTTAAGAAAAACAAACTGTGCTGTGTAACTCCAGATGCATAACTCTCGTCACGTGACCGCCCCTCCGGTTCAGATGACGCACTGAGCCCCAGTAAAGATGTCTCCTTTCCCGGACGAGGTGGACGTGTTTACCGGCCCTCACTGGCGGATGAAGCAGCTGGTGGGCCTGTACTGCGATAAGGTGACTGTTAATAATAAACCCTGTCTTTAATGTGGA
Source organism: Notothenia coriiceps (assembly GCF_000735185.1). Lineage (NCBI taxonomy): Eukaryota > Metazoa > Chordata > Actinopteri > Perciformes > Nototheniidae > Notothenia > Notothenia coriiceps. The sequence continues at coordinate 10,799 of NW_011340727.1, read as the reverse complement.
GCTTTATGAAGGATTAACGGACGGTGTATGACCAACGGACGGGTGCACGCGAGCTAGCATGTTAGCATGTCGAAGCTAACTTGTTATGATAGTATATAAGCTCCGAATGCTAACATGCTAGCTGGATGTAGCATTCGAAGCTGATCATAGTATATATACGAACTACCGTAATACATTAACATTAGTATATACATTAAATACATTAATATATTAGTATATTCGTTTTGACTGCTACAGCTAGCATCTTAGATGTAGTAGTTGAAGCTAACAGACTGTCATAATATTATCTCTCCATTCTGGGGTTTGCCTTGTAACGTGTAGTTAGCGGGGTATAAACATGTGTACTCTGCATTTTGAAACATGTATTAGTTGCTAATGATACGGTTTAAAGATGACACACAGCGAAGGCTTGCTAACTGGGTTATCTTCACTAACAAGGGGTGTTGGTGTGCAACGTGCTTAAAGCATCACAACGCAGATTATAATGTGTCCTGAAACTGTTTAGGGAGGTTTTTAAAAGACATCAGCACTGTTCATATCCAGGCTGGCTGTTAACAAGCAGACGTGTCCCAGTACTTGTGTGTACTCTTCTATAACCCTACTTGGCACAGTTGTGTAAATGTTACGCAATGTGTCTGTAGTTTATATTTCTGTATATGTCTGTTGTTGGTGAAATGATCTATTGCAGAGTATTCAAATGTACTCAGTATGTTCCTTATATCGTTTTTTATTTAGATGTGTTTTTACTTTGATAATGTGTATATTTGCTGCTAATGTTAACTTGTATTTTTGTTGTATTTGTATCTTTACCATTTTTTTTAAAACTCTACTTTTACTCCTAAAACTCTAAGTATATTTTACTTATCGTACTTTTACGGGTTACGGGTTTACTTGTACTTTTACCCTACCATTCTCGGTGCAGTACTTTTACTTGAAATTGAGGAGTTTTGTATTATTATTTTTACTCAAGTAAAGAGCCTGAATACTTTCCACTTATTTGGGAATTGCCAGTTATTATAATCTTAATAGAAATCATTGGGGGCTGCCGTCTTTAGGGACTGGTTTTGGAACCGAAGGGTTGCCGGTTCGTGTTTTTTAGCTGGAGAGGAGCCAGGTCACCTCCTTGTAGCGGCCGAGGAGCCCTTGAGCAAGGCATTGAACCTCCAACTGCTCCCTGGCGCCGGCGGGACTGGCTGCCTCTTCGCTCTGGATCCTCTCCAGATGCATGTGTGCAACCTACCTGTACAACCCGTATAGAGCAGGGGCTCCACACTGTTTTCACTGAGGGCCAAATACAGAAAACATACAAAGGGCTGGGCCGCTCACTAGAGGTGTACTGCCTCATAGGTAGGGTTATCATTCAGCTAAATCAATCACATGCAGGAGAATGATGCTACCTCACAGCTCTCCTTAGGGCTTCACTTCCTGTTGCAGCTCATCCCTTAAAACAGAAGCTTCAGATTGATTATAATAAGGAGAACAATGAAGGGTGTATTTCCAGCTTGTTATGGAAATAAGTTATTTGGCTTTTTCTCATCAACTAAGATTTGTTAGAAAATGTTTTCAACTTTTGAAATGACTGCATGTATTTGACGTTGGGCTCATTAACACATGCATCCCACTGTAGAATATATTCTATTATTATTTGAATTTGCTAAGGGGCGATCCAAAATAGACCACGGGCCATAGTTTGGACACCCCTGGTATAGAGTAACACTGTTAGTGTTAACAAGGCATGTGTGCAACTCACCTGTGTGCTTTGTGGTTTAACTGTGTATCTAAAAACTGAATGTCCCCCTGTGGGATAAAGGAAGGTTCATGTTATAATCCAAAAGCACCAGTAGAAGTATTATTACCTAGTGTGAGGGTGAGGTATGAACAGGTATGAAGCATCTTATTCTTTGCTTTCCCACAGCTGTCCAAAACCAACTTCTCCAACAACAATGACTTCCGCTCGTTCCTCCAGTCCCTGTGCGCCACCTTCAAGGAGTTCAAGATGCACGAGCAGATTGAGAACGAGTTCATCATCGGGCTGCTGCAGGAGCGCTGCTGCACCGTGTACAACGTGCACTCGGACAACAAGCTCTCAGAGATGCTGTCGCTCTTTGAGAAAGGCTTGCACAACGTGAAGGTAAATCTAAAACATGCTGACGGAGTAGTTTGTGGTCCCGCGCGGCAGTCAGGGTTAACTTAAAGGGACACCATGCTTTAGTTCAGCTGATGGGTGATGCTAACACTGCCATTACACTAAGTATACCGTTACCCGCGCTGAGCACCAACCAAACCATAACGCTTGTTTTTCCCATATGCTTCCTCAATGTAATTATATCATTCAAAGCCCTTTTACTAATTGTATCCTCGTCTTCTAAACTGGTTGTTATCACTATTTCATGGGGAAACATCTTGAGATGCTATTAAATAGAAAAAGGGCGGACACAGAAAGATTTAGGCTGAGTTAATAAAGGAAGGCTTGTGATGTGGTTATAGAAGAGGGATTGTTCTCTCTCTCTCCACGGGAACTCTCCAGGATGATGTAACTGTAAATCTGACGTCCGCTCTGCCCCGACTGTTTGTTAAACATTTGGTATTTTGGGATTGAGATAATCATCTCTGTCCTCAGATGAAGAAATACTGTGCTGATGTTTTTAATTCAGCGTTCTTCACTTCACTGCAGAAAGGACTTCTGATTGCTAAACACTGAAGTATATATATTATAATCAAAGCACAATGCATCCTGGTTCCAGAAGACCCCCTGCTGTTACCGGGGTCTGGAGATCAGAGAAAGACTTTAGCAGCATAATAACATTAGATTAGAGGTACCAACATACAGCAGCATACAAGCCACAAAACACAACAAGGCATTGCACAGAAGTAGAAATAAACAATACTATCATTTAAACATGACGGAGGCGTGTGGCGCAGTGGATAGTGCGTTGGTGTTGGGATCAGGTTCAAACCCCACTGCAGTCAGCATGTCGTTGTGTCCCTGAGACACTTCACCCCAAAGTGCTCCTGTGGGGATTGTCCACAGTATTGAGTATGTGAGTCGCTTTGGATAAAAGCGTCTGACATGTGATGAAAAAGTAGAACATGTACAGTAGACTGAAGATAAAACCAATCTATAAAGTCTGACAATAAAACACAATTGAAGGGCGTTAGACACGATATGAAGCAGCAAATGATCTGCATTAAGAGTGCAGGGAATGGATTATTACATTAATGTGCTCCTATTTCAGTGCATGACATTAAGGATTGTGGGCCATCTAAGCTAATTTACAGATGGCCCTGAGCCCAATAGAGATCGCCCTGAAAAATGCGCGCGGACGAAATGAAGCACGAAGTGTTTGGGGGCCCCCCCCCCTAGAACATTTAGATTCTCGCAGGTCTTACTGTAGATGCTGTCTGGTGCATTCTATAGACTGAATTATAAGATGAACCACCACAATATTACAATTTCAATTTTATTCTTCATTTCACTTGTTTGTTTGTTCTTGTTTGTGTTTGCTCGCTTGCATGCCCTGCATAGCTTTAATAAATACTTAAGTTGTTTGTCAAGACACTTTCCATCTGATGAAGGCAAATGCCTTCCCAGATGTACAAAAGTAGAAAACATTACATTCAGTTATAACTGCCAAAACAAACATTATTTACGCTATTATGGCTCCTGTTAAAAATGTTTGTAATGTTATCTACTGTAAGTTGGTCGAAGGAATGCCTCCTCATCCGGAAGCTGACCGAGCAGACCCGAGCAGCCGAGTGCATCCGCGAAGCATACACAATGGCGACGTCAGAGTTCCCGTTAGCAAGCAAATCTAAATCTCTTCGGTCAAAATAATTTCCCTTTAGCGCAATACCGCTTCAGTTGCGCCACTTATCTGACAGACAAGAAGAGTATGTGACAGACAAGAGTAGTCCATTCTAATGTGTCACACTTAATGTGGAGAAAGAGATGTGCTGTTTGGGTTGATTGTGCGTTGATCTGTTGGTAAATATTCCAGTGAGACGAAGTACGAACAATGACCGGAGTGATCCCTAACCTGTCCTAAACCCCTCCTCACCTGTCCTAAACCCCTCCTCACCTGTCCTAAACCCTTCCTCACCTGTCCTAAACCCTTCCTCACCTGTCCTAAACCCTTCCTCACCTGTCCTAAACCCTTCCTCACCTGTCCT
>NW_011340727.1:2074-4045 GCF_000735185.1 Notothenia coriiceps | reverse complement strand
TACGAGGAGACTGAAGGACCTGGAAGAAGCAGGTGACTCGCTCAGCACTGGCAGCCGGCACCGAGCGGCCCGACCGGCTGAAGGGCTTCAGTCTGTGGAGGTCAGGCCGAGGGAGCTGCAGAAAGCCTTTCAAATACGCCGACCACGAGAAGACCCACTACGGTCCGTCCACACATCTCACTTCACACAATACCTACTGACCCCTGAATAACAGAGAGGTGGGCCAGGGACGAGTCCTGACACCGAGGAAGTGAGTCAGCATTTCTCCACTTTCCTGTTCCCCTCGTCTCTCAGAGGACTTGGGGGAAAATAGCTGAACTAAGGTTCTGGTGTCTGTACGACATTTAAATCATCAGACGCCAGTGGACCCCCTGGGGATTTCTGAAGGAATAGTGGATCTGAAGTCGGCGTCACGTTGAAGTCGTGCTGCTGGACTCGGCTGGGAGGTTCCTTTAATAGTCCTCACTTAGCATTTAGCTTCTGGGGATTAGCATTTAATGGGCTTAGAAATATTATTAATGTAAGATGTGGAGATGTATCCGGGCTGAACAGAAACATATTATCAAACAAACACTCTTTCCCACAGACCTTATTTCCAGCTATTTTCTACTTATCAATCCCTATGGACGAGATCCCATTGGCTCTGATGTGGAGGGACCAGTAGCTTCCTGCAGGGCGGATACGTGGCTCCCTGCACCGCTCGATTATGAGTACCCCTCTTTGTCGCAAGACTCATTTTAGAACAAATAGCCTTTAGCGGATCGGCGCGATGTGCGGCTTTTGCTCCGACCGGTTTTACATTGTGAAGGCGGTCTTTTTGGGCTCTCCATCTCTCACGCTTACTCTCAGTAACTCCATGTTTCAGGTAACTCCCATGTTTCAGTAACTCCATGTTTCAGGTAACTCCATGTTTCAGTAAACTCCATGTTTCAGTAACTCCATGTTTCTTTTGCTGCTCACGGTTCGGTCGTCTTGATGACTTCGTTGATCTCCATTATCTTCAAATTGGCATCGTAACTTCTCCTCTCTTGTTTATTAACTCGCCTACTTTGGATCCACTTTGTTGGAGCTCGTCTCTGTAGCTCTCTTTTAGAGCTGCACCATTTGGGGAAATAATCTAATTGAGATTTTTCTGACAGATATTGGGATTCGATTTGCGATATTTGTTTTGAAGCGACCCAACGGAAGTTTATTGTAAAATGCGGCCATATCTCCGGCTAGGAAGGTCGCATCAACGTGCTCCCGTCTCTAGCACCGAGCTACGAGTGAAAGAACTAAACTTACATGAAACTTCTGTTGGGTTGCTTTAAAGTCAAGCTTCAGTTTAAGATTCACTCTGTGATAGAAACATGTGATGGAGCATTACTAACCTGACTCAGACGGTTCACCAAACCATCTAAAGCTCCACTGGAAGCCATTTGGAAAGGGCAGGCACTTTCAAAGATACTAGGCAGGTGATTGGATCAATCTGTCTATCACCTTCTATCATGGGCCACTTCTGATTGGTTAACAATGGCTGGTACATGTGGAGCACAGCACTTCTGATTGTTGTGGATGACTGACACACAAGAAGAACAAAAAAATGTAAAAGAAAATCACAGGCTCTGCGATTGTTGTGATAATTGCATCATTTCAAATCGCGATTTCGATTTAAAATCGATTAATCGTTCAGCCCTTCTCTTCTCTCTCTCTCTCTCTCTCTCTCTCTCTCTCTCTCTCTCTCTCTCTCAAGTTAGTAGGAGAGTTGCTTCAAGTAGAGATCACATTTTTTAATATTCAACCAAATAAATATTTCTGAAGATAGAAACATAAATTGTAGATTTTGCACATGCAGAGAAAAAGCTGAATAAGATAAGATTGACTTTATTGATCCCAGTTGTTAAAACAAGGCATTGCACATCAGATCTCTAAATCAATGGTTTCCTCACCGGATCAGAAGGCGTTGTGTAACTTCTGTTTTTAAACCGGCTG
>NW_011340727.1:0-2053 GCF_000735185.1 Notothenia coriiceps | reverse complement strand
CCCCCCCCCCCTCAGAGCTGGAGAAGACGAGGAACCCGTCGACACACATCTCCCAGCTTCCTGCAGAGATCCTGCTGAGGCTCTTCCACTCCCTGAGTCCTGCAGAGCTGCTCCGCTGCAGCCAGGTGTGCAGGTCCTGGTCCGAGCTCGCCCAGACCGGCTCCCTGTGGAGACACCTGTTCCCCGTGCACTGGGCCAGAGGTACGGGACTCAAGAGGCTTTCCTGTCATGTGTACAGAGCTACAGTTTAGATATGAGCATCTGAGGTCACAGGCTCCTCCTCCAACAGAGCAACACAATAACACAGATACAATATTAAAAGTGCGAGTAAATACAAATAGAATGGAAATAGTGCAAAGAGAATATACGAGTAATTGGGATATGATGTATTAGATAAATAATGTGTAAGTTACAAACCGATGAGTGTTCTGTGTCGTGGCTTCCTTCCTTGTCTTTCCATCAAGCCACTAGACGCCTTGAACAGACATTTCTAACTGGTTTCTTTCCTTTAAATGACTCACAGTTTGAAGAGTTGCTTGGCCTCCGATGGTTAGATGATGTTTCGATGTGTTTGCTCCAAATAAAACAACAAACTTTTGCACTTGCAGCAAAGAAAATAGGCCTTTACAGTATTCAAAACAAAGAGGCAAAACTCAAATCAAATAACAACTTAGGTATTCTTTCTTTTCTTTCTTAATAATGCTTATACAACTTAAAGGGTACGTGTAGGGTTAAAAACTGTTCCTCGACGGCGTCTCTAACACTGTGGCTTTAGCGCAGGCGCCGTGGGAATTGTAGTCCTTTATAGTGCGGTGACTACAGACGTCACAATTAGGTGGCCTTTCTTATAAATCAAAATACTGGCTCTAACAGTCTGGATGTTGTTTCAGAAGTTCTGATGACGGCACAGGTTCACACAGATTAGAGATTAAAATCAGAGATTCAAATAAAATGATATACAGTTAAGTAACTATAAAATAAGAATTGAATCAAAATGAACATGTATACATATTAGGGTCATATATACATATTATACATATTTACCTGTATATATTTACATGTATATAATATATATATTTACATGTGTATATATATTATATATATCTGAGACGTGTAATACATTGTTCAAATATAGCAGAATAGGAGAGCTTTCAAAGAGTGTGGTGGTGTTGCCCTGCTGATGGATGATGTCTGCTCTTCAGGGGATTATTACAGCGGCCCCCCCGGGGACCTGGACCAGGAGCCGAACGAGGAGTGGGTGAGCAGCCGGCAGAAAGAGGGCCGGGCGTACCAGGAGTGGGACGAGGACGCCGACGTGGACGAGTCCGGTGAGACGAGAGACATGAAGCATGTGTTTAACTTTAGAGCAAGACATACTAACGTGTAGAAATACTCTGTTGTTGTTCAGATGAGCTCAGAGACCTGAGGCCTGTACTACGAAGCAGGATGTTCTCTTAGCGGCTAACTTCAGGTTAACTCTGGGTTTCCGGTCCTACGAAGCTGGTTCTCTTTTTAGCGGGCTAGATCTCCATGGTAACTGATGCTGAGCGGCTAACCTGCCCCGGAGCAGGTTAGGTTGCAGGCTAAGAGCTCAACTCAGTGAAAGCACTGCCTGCTGACCAATCAGAGCTCAGTGTGCAGAGTTTAAAGCGATCAAGTCATATTACAGGAGAAAGGAAATACAGAAAAGCTGCCGTTGCAGGAAAGACGGCCGGCAAAAATCAGCGACTGTGTGAACGTGAAAATTAATAGAATATCACCTCCCATCTTCAGAGCAATCTGACTATTATAACATTAGCGTTAAGAAAGCTTACTTAAATATCTGCCACAACATAAGTAACCGGATCAGAGTAACATTAAGTACAGTCCGCGGCATATCACATCATAATGTATCATATATCTCCTTATCTGAGTCAGCTGAGCCGTATCTGGCCGTGCAACACTCACAGTGTCACATACTGTATGCAGAAGGATTATTTGAAGCAACACATTAAGTTGAGGAAACACTCGAGTCAAATGTAATGAAAGTCAGATGGTGTCTTAGACGGGGCAG
>NW_011340726.1:11200-36613 GCF_000735185.1 Notothenia coriiceps | reverse complement strand
ACACAATGATGTTGATGTATGGGTGGATGGATGGATGGATGGATGGATGGATGGATGGGTGGATGGATGGATGGATGGATGTGTGGGTGGATGGATGGATGGATGGATGGATGGATGGATGGATGGGTGGTGGATGGATGGATGGATGGATGTATGGGTGGATGAATGGATGGATGGATGAATGGATGGATGGATGGATGGATGGATGGATGGTGTGGATGGATGGATGGATGGATGGATGGATGGATGGCTGGATGGCTGGATGGATGGGTGGATGTATGGGTGGATGAATGGATGGATGGATGGATGGATGGATGGATGGGTGGATGGATGGATGGATGGATGGATGGATGGATGGATGGATGGATGGATGGATGGATGGATGGATGGATGGATGGATGGAAGGATGGATGTATGTATGTATGTATGTATGTATGTATGTATGTATGTATGGATGGATGGATGGATGGCTGGATGAATGGATGGATGAATGGACACACACCTTTCTGAAGCGCTCCAGTGTTTCTGGGTTCCGTTCACACAGCTCAATGATGAGCACCACAGCCCCATGCAGCACACCTGGGGATAAAGGGGGTAAGCATTGAAAATAGTTTGAAACAGCACCTGTGAGAATCCCTTACAGTTATGAGTTATTGAGGTCTACTAACCGTGGTTCTTTTCAGTGAGGAGGGAGCGAGCGGCGGGCGCAAAAAGCTCCCCGAGTTCATGGACCTTCCTCACAATGTGAACAGCACACAGAGCAGCCTGGAAGAAGAGCGGAGCGAGTCATCAGGACAGTTAGATCACCACTACACTGAGCAGATGGATGGTGGTTGATAGTTTAAGTGCTGAAGGAGGATAGACATCTATGTAACTGTTTTAAAAAGCCACAATTAGGCTTATAAATTGTAATTCATTACACGTATATGGTAAGATTTAACTGTGCAAAAATGTATCAGTAAAAAGGGGGGAGAACGTACCTTCTTCTTGATGTAGGAGTTGGAGGCTCGTAGCAGTCTGTCGATCTCTGGAGCCAGATCTCTGCACATCTCGGCTGAACCCATACAGGCCAGCGTGCACAGAGCCAGGGACTGCACGTACTGGTTACTGTGAGAGAGGTCACTGGAGAACACACATATGGGGAATTAAAAAATGTGTGTGTGAAAATGTTAAGCATTTTACTGAAATCTAACAAAAAAACAGATAATCTTTTGACTTGCTCTGATTCTCTTTTCTGAGTTACTCTGTATACATGGAAGTGTAGTATCGTCAATTATGACAGTTACCTATCGTCAAACTAAATATTATGATGTCCTTAACCAAATAATGAGAATACCAGTAATTGATCTTTTGCCAGTGCTGTACCAGAAGTTAACATAAAACACATAAAACTTAGTACCATGTCATTTTATCCCCACCATTTAGCACTTAAAATCCCGATATGATCTGGACACTATAACAGCTACCTAAACAGCTATGCATTATAAACAGCTTTATATACATTGTAAGATATTTATTAACGAGTTCTCCAACTAATTATTAAACATTTTGTACTCCTATATCAATATTGTACTTAAGATGGATTGTTAAAACATTTATAAAAAATTGATGGCGCACAACAACAGATAGCGTCTTTTTCAATTCCACGCCTTCTATTCCATTGCCAAAACGTGGTGCCTACATTACCCTCAATGCAACCTGAACTGCCAATAGTTTGGTTGGAGATTAAGGTGTGTTAGGATTGTAGCGGCTAATGTATCTTCAAGTTTAAAGCCTTTAGCAGAGATGAGGAGACAACAAAGATCTGGTAAATGTACTTCTTACCAACTCCACTCCCCAAGACTTTCTTAATTTTAAAAGTTGTGGTCTTCAGACCCAACAGATAATCAATTGACATCACTTGATGCAACTTAACATATACAGTGGTACTCCCAAAGTCCTGTAAACATTGGTGTAAAATTGCCCTTTGGCTGTTTATGTTAAATACAGTGGTTTTACTAATATTTTTTATTACGATCTCAGATTTCAAGTTCAAGTAGTTGTTCTTACTTTTTGATGGAGTTGGTGATGAGCAAACTGGCATCCTGCTTCTCATCCAGCAGCATCATGGCTCCAAGATATCCCACACGCTTCTCGCTGTATCGAGGGCTGGCTATCATCCGAACACACTCCATCTAGACGGGAAAACCACAACTCCTTTTAATGTGAGGTGACATGAGATACTGTACTCACACTGCTGATGCCCCGAGGGAAACAAACAGCTCTTTGCCCTCTCTGAGTGGAGGTCAGATTGAGAGCTGCAGCCTTGCTGGAACTGAAAAGGTTTCAGTGGTTTAAGATGCTGCAGAGTAGACTTTGCTTGAGGGAATTAACCACGATTCAAAGCATTGTAATGAGACGGAATGTCAAACGAGAGCCAGAAGAACTAGTTTCCCCAGCAGAGACTTACTAATATTATCTTAACTTTATGCATTTAGCTTACTATTCCACAAGTTGCTGTCATTTCTTTATGTTTTTAGAGCTTTGTCATGCAATAACAAATGTTTGCCAAGCACACAGATCATGTCTATGTGGAACCAGTTTAAACACATAGTGGTTGGACATTGGGACCAGGCCCCTATCTTACACGAGAACAAATCAGCGATGAATTGAGCCCGGATCATCCAGCAGCATGATGGTTTCTCACCCCTGCTAAACCCCTTAACCCAAGCTAACCCATGAAAGGAATTAGCACAATCCCCCCTCACCTGACCAAAGTGAGCAGGGTAGCCTAGCATGTGCACGTAGAGCAGCTTGGCCAAGTTGTGCGATCGCCCCCCATTGTCTGCCTGTCTGAACTGTGCCCGGATGGCTGCACACTCCCTCTGGATGACACCTCGCTCCTCACACTGCGTCCTGGCTGACCTGATGGCCCGGATCATCTCCTGTAGGGGTACTGAAGGAGACATGGCTGTGTGTGTGTGTGTGTGTGTGTGTGTGTGTGTGTGTGTGTGTGTGTGTGTGTACATGGGGTGTCATGGATTTTTTTAAATGACAGAAAAGTAACAGAGCAGAGTTATACTACAATTATTAGCATCATTTCACTTCCTGTTACTGAAAAATCCCACCTGTGTGTGTAACGTTAGGTTAATGACGTAAAGCTGTTACTACACCATAATAAAGGAATCATTAAAAGAGCTAAGGTGTTACTAAAACACAAAGCCAAAGAGTAAATATTGCAAAAACAGTTCAAACTACTTCAACTACGTCTGGTAAGCTGAATGCTCTTCCTGGTGACATATTGGCATAGCGTTATTTACTCATAGACATGGCTAAACTTGTCAATAACCTACCTCCATCTTCATAATTTACGTTGTAAAAAAACATTTAGGTATCAAATAGATTCAAGTTAGCATGACACTCCCCCAGTCGATGATGCAGGTCAGTGAAACGAGGCAGTGGCTAGCCAAGTGACCGAGCAGAGCTAACCTTCAGATGCTGTCAAGCTTGCTCAGTGAGAGAGCTACAGCGCTAGCTAACTTAGCATGGAGGTGTGTTTATGTGAATGGTTTAAGCTACAGAATAAATACCTACCTCTACTCTGTGCAGAGTCCCCAGTATTTGAAAAGTAAAGCGGTTCAACCGAACCCCCTCCAATAGACGAATGCAGTCAGATGGCTGGAAACCCAAATACTGTGGATCCATGTAGTGTCAATGGATGAGAGTATAATCACAAGACTTCCTGTCACACCTTTCAAAATAAAATACGCATTTTAAATTCACAGGAAGGTATTTTTTTATTAGGCCTTATATTATAACATTTGTAGTGTACATACCAGGAATAGCCCGGGTGAAACTAATAACATTAATTATGGTATATAGACGGTGTACACGCAAGTTACAGGGCATTAATTTTCATAGCTGCCTCACCAGCTTAATGGACATTTATTGGAAAAGAGATAGGACTTAAAATTGAGGTCACATTTTGCCACCTGAGAAATGTCTGTCTGAGAAATGTCTGGCTTGATATCAAAAGCAAACCAACTATGTATTGTTTTGTAATTTCCCTTTAAAATATCCAAACACTGCTTTTATATCATTTCTGGGAGAATAATAGGCCTTTTCCCCAGCAGACATTTTGAATTGTGATGCATGAGTACAAAAAGCACAGACTGTTACATTAACGAGGGATATGCAGAGCCCTCGTTAGTGTTATTACTTGCTGTGCTTTGCCTGTTGTGACAGGTCTGCAGGGAACAGTGATAATAACAGTAATTTAGAGGTTTAGATAAAAAATAATAATCTTAACCCAAGTTTGAGCCACTATAGCTGTTTATGTATTTCAACCACATGTTATGTTCTTCATCCGCAGATGGACAGAAGGATTAGAAGTGTGGGAAATAGTTCCAGTACAAGTATAACAAATTGAAGACTAGGCTACTGTACCTTGGTAGATGGCAAGTAGCATCCTGAAAATATGTCACACTATATATCATAACACGTACCCTAATTATTCACTTTTAATGTAAGATGGTTGTGGTGGCCAGTAGCCTACTTATTTCAAAAAAGTAAAAAAAGTAAAATGGTTATCCAAATGAACTAATTGGGGAATCAATTTCCCCCAACAATAATTGTGTCAACACAGGGGGGAAATTGATTCTAAATCACTAGGTAGAGCAAATACTGGATTACTAAACTATCAGTGTGCAGCTGCCCTGGATTTCCACAGACTCAAGCTCCTAAAAGCTCTTAGGCTTACGTTATTTCGATATAGGCTACCCTAGATTGGAAAAGTTTGTTTACAATTGTTGTGTAAGCTACAAGATGTACATATTTAAACATATTTGACAGTACTTAGTGTTGTATAAATAAATATGATTTAGAATACACCAAATAGATGTTCTGGTTTGATTTGATTCATTTAATCCACAACTTTGAATTGATCCAGCATTATTTGGATACTGATAGGCTTTTATTTTGAAAGCAAATGCATCTTCTTTCCTGTCCATTTCAGGGCATCGTAAAATTGTAACCAACCTCGTCAGCGTCATAGCCCATGACTTCCGCAATTTGATCGCTCACGGTGCGTGGGCTCCGCCCCTTCTACGTCAGGTGTTCCAACAGGTAGATAAAACATTGATGAGGACCTTCAGCAGGCAGCACAGTAACAATACTACTGGTATTCAACTTGTCAAAAACTCTTGTCTAAAATAGTTTTAGGATTGGAAAAAAAACGTGGTATACGGGAACCACGTGCAAATATGCATTGGGCAACTAATAGTTATATTTAATTTTCAAACAAAAGCTTTCTGTTAATTTATAAATAAAGAACATTTTAAATGTAGCCGTTTTTGCTCTTTCCACGCTATGCCTAATTGGACACTTTTTTTCCTTTTAAGAAAGTCGCACTTCACATAAACTCTTCATAAATCGAGAAAATAACTTTTGATCAAAAAATAAATTAAATAAAAAACCTTCAACGGGAATATTTTTAAATGAATAATTTATACACACACATATATATATATATATATATATATAGATATACACACACATGTTATGTACTCCAATGTGAACAAAACACATTATTCCATCTGGAAAATGTTGTTTTAGTGTTAGAATAGTGAGGTGAGAACAGATTTTACAAAACAACTTGCATATGAAAACACTTTCCGATGGAATAATAATTATTCCACACTTGAATACAAAATAAGACAGACATATTTTTAAGTAATAATTTCATGTTCAGTGTTACATAAGTTAAACATCAGTGACTTTTCAACAAAGCATCTATGCCCGTGCCAATGTCGTAGAACAAGTGCATATGTATGATAAGTGCCTTTTTGCCCCTCCTTCTCCAGAAAAAAAAAGAGCGAGGCATTGTTGGAGATTGTTTATGCACATCATCAAGATTCAGCTGTCAGAGGGCTTCCTCCATCTTCTTTATCTCCATCTTCTTTTGGAGACCCTTTGGGCTCCACCTTGTCCCCCATGTCCGGATAGACCACCAAACAAAGCTTTTGGCACAGATGAGTAAATTTACCTGGGTACAGTTGGGGAAAGAGACCAAGGAAATAATTTAATATGAAAAGTGCTTAATTAAAAAAGACATTTATCCTGATGAACACAACCTTAACAATTAAATTCCTATATGATATTTTTCAAATAACATTTTTAAACTCTAAACATCTTCTATTTTGAGACACTAGAATGTTGCCTTACCCATCAAACTGTCAACACACTGTGGCTTCTCTTCCCAGTAGACTCCCAGGAAATAGACAGGGACGCCGGTCATCATTATGGCCAGGCCAACGCCGCAGACAACCGGCTCAGAGTAGAGGGAGAAGACCATCAGGAAGACCCAGAACAGCAGGTAGATCACCGGCCACATCAGGCTCACCTGGAGGACCAGGGAGAAACAAAAGTAAAATTACAGTCTTATCATCATTAAAGACATTTTTTATGTTATCTGGAACACACTCCCAGAAAGCGGCTGGTCCGCTGCAACTCTAAATAATTTTAAATCAAGACTGATGTCTATTTTCCACTGCCTTTTCTTAAATAAAATAACTATTATATTACATTATTTTGTATTCTCTTGGCTAATGGGGGTTTCAAAATTCTTTGTCTTAATGCTTTTGCAAAGCACTTTGAATTGTCTTGTTTAAATTGTGCTTGCCCTACGACACCTCTTTGGGCCACATAGAAACCTTTATGATCAAGCATTGCTTCAAAGAATTGTGAAATTTGATTGTTGGTTAAACATCAACCAGAATTATATATAATAAACAAGGAAAAAAAGAAATGTATTCCACTGTATACAGTTTCAGTTTACATTCACTTTTCTTAAATTTTATATTTTTCCATCTATATCCTACTAATTTCTTCATCTACTTGCACATTCTCTTGCTGTATATTATTTATATTTCTTCAACTATTTTTATTGTTTTTTATCTTATGTATGTTTATGTTGCATTGTTGGAGGAGCCAAAACTCCACTTTAGCCATTGTGCATTTGACAATAAGCCTTTGAATCATTCTGAATCTATCAACCTACCTGTACTGACTATAACTGTGATATCTAAACACATTTAATATACACATAGTAATATTGTGTTTTTATCTTTTATTTGGTTTTCTTTTCAATACCTATTAGTGTATTTACCTTAATGGGTCGATACATATCGGGCTCTTTAAAGCGCAGGACGATCTGCCCGGCGACGGTGACGCCATAGAAGAGATAGTTGATGAAGCCCACGTAGTTTATGAGGGTGTAAATGTCACTGGTGCACAACATCAGCAGGGTGGAGATCAACTGAAAATGGCAACAGGGAGGGGTTATCATCTCTTCAAAAGGCAAAAAAGGATAAAAAGTGGATGTAGTGTTTTGATAAGGACTCACAGTGAAGAGTAAGGCAGGGATGGGGGTGCAGTGTTTGACGTGAATCATGGCCAGCAGACGTGGGAGATGGCCTTCCCTCGCTCCGGCGAAAAACAGCCTGAGAGACAGAAGAGGAGACGGTGAAGTCCTGAGAGCAGAGGCAGCTGCTGCTTATTTACAGTGTGCACTCAGCAGCTGAGAGCTCAGGGAACACAGCTCAGGTCATTATTGTAGAGACAGAGTGCGCAAGTCAGAATGTCAGGGTGGAACATTTAGCAAAACAGGAGTACTGTGGAATGTGGGGTTACCAGGAGTGGTGAAAGAAGCACTCGGATGTTTTATTTAAGTAGCAATACTAACTTAAAAACTATATTACATTTACCAAATGGGTGTCACCTTGTGTTGAAAAGTTGTGGGGACAAATGGTGTCCCAATATTTTTAAATAGTCTTCAAGAAGTACAATTTTGAGTGATCAGGGTTAGAGCAGATGATTACTGAGATTAGGGGAACAAGAAACCATGTCAAACATTTAGTTATTGATCAGTCCATGCATGCTTTTTGAGCTAACGACATTGCACATTGATTCATTCTACATGTCATTTTTTTGGTTCAAGCTGTTTTTCAGAACATTTTTAAAAAAGAAAAGAAATCGGCCATTTAAAAAAAGGGGTGGGGACAGCATCAGTGCGAATGACACCTTACCCTGAAACTATGAATATATGTCAATGTTCTTGTATTGGTTTATTAATAATTTGTATGGGTTCAGTCGGAATCTATAAAGTAACTAAAGCTGTCAGTCAAATGTATTGGAAAAATATAGAGTAGCATAAAACACTTCAAAGTACCTAAAATTACAGAACAGGGAATATAATGTTCTGTTTAGACTTTTCCCATATAATGCAAAAAAACAAATTTTTAGCCCTAATGATGAGAGATTGTTACTATCATACATTTTACAATTTCTGTGTAGCTTCCTTATTTTTACACTGCTTACCCAGTTTCTCCATATACATCTACGGGCTCAAATGTCAGCAAAGGAACAAGTCAATTAAAAAAAAAAAAGCACAGCAGCCACAGAAGCTGCGATGACAAAAGATGGAGGATAAACTGACCGTGACGATGTGAAGAGGGAGCCGTTGACCCCCCCGAAGGTGGAGAGAGCCACAGAGATGGGCATAATCCATGACATTACACCGAGCAACTTCTCTCCAAAAGTCTGGGAGAACATTAGAAGTAGAGAAAGAGAGGAGGAGGAGAGAACACTTTAATAACAGTGACTTATCAAGACATTTTAAAATGCAGTGAGAAGAATAAACGTGTCACAGCTAGGTGGTTTCTGTAAATGGCTGCCGATTAGCCTCTAGATCAGGGGTGTCAAACTCAAGGCCCGGGGGCCAAATCCGGCCCGCGACTTCATTTTATGCGGCCCACAAGAGCTTGTAAAGATTATAATACGTTTATAATACGTTTACATGCCACTTTACAGAAGCAGGTTGCCCATAAACTACATATCCCACAATGCATCTCGTTTTGTGACATGCACACTGAAGAGACTTGCGATTATTTGCCTTTCAGACGTAGTTAATTACCCTATTCAATAATAATCCGATTCAGAGGCAATAATGTAATACATTATTTTATATATATTATATATGTATATTTATATAGTTACAACCTGCCCTTTGAGTGCAACCATAATGCTAATGTGGCCTGCGATGAAATTTAGTTTGACCCCCCCCTGCTCTAGATCCATGCATTAGCTAGGTTTGAGACTTAATGGTTGATATACTACTTTTTACTCAGTTAATCTATAAAATCGTATTAAATATGAATTGGACTGATCACGAATATGTCAAGTATTATTTGTCATAAAATAATGTAAGGAATATTGAACTAACAGATTACACAAAATCACATTAATGGCCAATTCTTATGTTTATTAGTTCAGTTAACAAATGATATTTTCTAGTATAAAAACAGACTTTCTTTTATATGATCTTTAAAAAAAGATGATATAATATGGAATAAAACATTTATTCTGGGTGTGTTTTCTCACCACTGCCACAGCATTTGAGGCCAGCAGCTCCTGCGGGCTCATGGCGGTGATGTAGGCTATGTTGGCGAACACGTAAACGAAGGTGACGATGGGGATAGAGATGAAGATTGCAAGAGGGAGATTCCTGAGAGGACAAAAGACAAGATTCATGTCCATGGTTTATGAAGATTTGTGGTGTGTGCGTCTTTCCTTATTAATAAAATCTTTAGTTTTCATTGTTTACATTATTTTAGGTTAATATGTCTTTAGAACAGTTTCAATCTTGCTAGTTAAATCCTTTTTAAGGCACCATCAGTAAATAGACTAAACGTATAGAATTTTGGTGGAGGTTTTCACCTCAGATTATGTGGGAAAATAACACATTTAAAGAAAACTCCCTTTAAAAAAATGTTTTTTTAATATTTACTTTTTAATTCTGGATTTAGATCGGAATAGATCAAGTTAATGAATGAAGCATAATTGTCTGTTCTAATTCTTTAATGCATTTTGTTCTTTTTGCAGGTTTTGATGCTTGTGCATGTTACCTGTACGGGTCAACCAACTCCTCTGTGACGTAGTTGAGGAAGTTCCAGCCTCCATAAGCGAAGGATCCTTGTAGGAAGGACAGAGCTATCTGACCCACACCGTAGTCTCTGAACGTCTCGAAGGCATGTTCTGGCTCCAACCAGTAATAGTGACCTGAGAACGAGGAAATGTCAGAATTCATTGAAATGACGTCAAATTTGGTGTCAACTGCTTTTCACTACCAAAGGCTGAGCAGCAGAGGTCACCAAACAACGTCCAAGAGACATATTAATTAGCCTGCATCTCTAGTTTATACACCATGTAAAGTAAGATATTACGAGGGGGCCGAGTCACATTAACGAGTGTGTAAATGTGTGAGAGGATTATGAGTGGGATGAAGGGTTATGACTGACTGTAATCCCTCTTTCACGCTGGAATCACAAATCTCGTGAGAGGCACAAGGTAAATAATATTGTGTGTGAAGGTGGCTAAAGTGCTGATGCCCACGTGTGAAAAACTGGTTAGTTCCACCTCTTCAGACCCATTTACTATTCAAATGAAATTCTGAGAAGGGAACGTCAAAATTATGCCCATGTTTTTTTCAAATATTTGTATGTTTACACATTTTGTTTTAGTAGTAAATTGGTATATTACATTGTTTAGTCTGTATGTTTTATATTGTGTATTAATGAACACTCAATTTCTACCCTTCTCTTTATATTTACTTCTTTTTTTTTTAATGTATTTGTGAGAAGAGGTTAAAACAAAGAACACTGGTAACCACCTCCCTACCAAAAGAGAGACAGACATGTACAGTAAAGAAACTAAAAGAGTTTAAAGAGACTGAAAATCCTACCTTTGCATATTTGGACGATTCCCATGATTATGATGAGACCCAGGGCCAAAAGCTTGCCAGCAGTAAAGATGTCTTGGACACATGTGGCCCAGCGCACACTGTGGCAGTTCACCCATGTCAACAACACTACAGCATGGCAAGGATGACAACACAAGTTAAAATGATATCCATGTTGTGTGAGGAATACTTTGGTTACATTCCATTGACATATGATGTTTGTCAATTTTAAAAAATAATTTCCAAGTGACTTGCAAAATTATCTTTTAAATTGCCAAACATCATTATGTGTAATTCATGGCACAATTCAAACGGGATCGAAAAATAATTTATCTCTCGCCATTGACTACCTTTTCCAAAATAAGGTCCCATGGGTCGGAAGTAGAAGGGCGGGACTTATGTTCTCTATATAGATGAACAATCCCAGTAAACAAATTAAATACTATAACTGAGAGACATGGCCGCCATGTTGAAAACAGTCGAGCCAAAACCAAGCATCCGCCCAACGCAACTCTCATTTTAAAGTTACAGTACAATACACGTTTCAGTAAACATTTAAAGCTAGATATACAGTAAAATAATAGTTTTTCAAATTTGAGCAACATTGTCATATTAACAGTTTGATAGGAGTTCACAAGCAGTGATTGAAACTGGGTTAGCCATAGCCATCCATGATAGCAGCTCTGTAAGGCTGTACCTATGCAAAGTGGTACTTTGAGCTAAATGCTAACATATCATGAGCATGTTTGCATGCTAATTATTGCCAAATGTGATCAACGTACTGGTTTCCATGGTTTTTGAGATCATTATTATCATATTTTTTCCACAGACTAAGCAAAGCACAGACAAAGCTAATGAGATACAGAAGACATTAAAGGGGTGTGGTCACACACAAAATACCATTAGTGAACCACTGACTTCCGTTCTATATCAAAAACTAAATATTTGCTTCCTTCGCCTCAGGGAATGTCTAACTTTAGGGAATTTTCATGCAATAGTCACTGACCTATATATCCTATACGTCCTATATATGTGACGATACCCTGAATCTGTTTTCCAGACCGTGTTGTAATCTTGCGAGTGCTGAACTTGGTGATGCATTCACTGCCAAGCAAAAATAAATGCTGTATAGCCTCACCCACCTTTATCAACAGTTAAATCTGCCACCTACTAAGGTGTCTTTCTATAATATGAAGTGTTTTAAAAACAACTGAAGAAGAAAGAAGAGTAGAATTAAACACCATGGCAGGAATGTATTCTTTAAAGTGGGCTTTGAATGCTGAGTCATGATCTGTGCCTAGCCTACATGTAACTGACACATTTAGTTTCCAGGTAAATTCTATGACTCACGCAAGCAAACCGCAGCCAGCAGGCGGAGGCCGCTGTCTGGGGGGAGGCAGGAGGGGAAGAGAGGCTGCAGGACGTAGTTGGAGAAGGTGAGAGCGATCACAGCCTGGTTGGTGGGGTAGATCACCAGCAGAGCAATCCACAGTCGCAGGAACCTGGACATAAAGACATTTGTGTCACATGACTGCACACACACTACAGGCAAATCATTTTACTCTTTGTTAACGCAAAATGTAACAGGGAAACAAAAGAAAAATTAAGCACATAAGCGGAGTGTATTATACATGTACGCTAGGACATTGTTGTTTAAAACAAGAGACATGAGTGGAACTGGGTCAGTGACATTCTGGGATGCTGGGAACATAAGAAGGGGCTTACACTTTTAGAGGAGGGGTGAGAGTGGGGATTTACTTCAAATTCCCATTAATGTGAGGTCTCTGAAGTTTTGTTTGTAGAAAAATGGGACAATATACATTTTTTCAGGCCTTTTTGTCAGTATGTTCATCTCAGATATAGATGCGACCACATTTGAAACTCGCCTTTTATATGCATTTCAAAATGAATCCTAACATTTGTTCTCACCCAGCCAGTCCTCCAAAGATGTCCTTGACATAGGAGTAGTCTCCCCCCGACTTGGGGATGGTCACGCCTAACTCAGCGTAGCAGAGGGCGCCGATGGCGGTGATAACTCCGGTGGTAACCCATATGATGATGGCCACGCCCACAGAGCTAGCGTTCTCCAGAACACCCTTTGGACTCACAAAGATCCCTGATCCAATGATGTTGCCTGAGAACAGACACAAAGGACAGAATTAGAAACAAGACCAGACACAGGGCAGGATGCTATAATAATAATAATAATAATAAAAATAACATCATTGCAGGAATTATGGTTATTTACAGTGAGACAGGTTAATGTTAAATGGTACAATTTCCTGTCCCATGACGCCCCATTTCATGCTGGCCAATGGGACCCTAGTCATATGGAATCTCTTTGCATGAACAAAAGTACTAGCTGAAATTATTGTTTTACATTGGGCTCTATTCTTTTTTTAAGAAGACTGATACTTGGATTACACTGCCCAAACTGGTATCCAAAGTTTCCCATTGCACATGCCAACTGCTGGTTAGGTCATGTGAAGAAACTGGTCTTGTTTGGCATCATTTCTGCTTTCACTTGGAATATTTCATCATGCAGTAGAGTCGTACTTTACTTTTGGAAGTAGTGCAAGGCTGTTACATTGGTAGCAACAACACAACATAGACAATGTGTATCTTTAATATTCGTTCTTCATTATATTCGCATAGCCATTTTGATTTAGAAAGAGAAGATGCATGTCTTAATGTTTGAAGAAATGTCAGAATTAGTTTTTATCGTCTGTGTCACTAAGGACCATCAAACAAATCCAAGTCTGAAAGAAAATTGCCCCTTTGTACAGTTTGATTGAAATGTAATGCCACCTGTTGTAAAAAACAAGATGAGTAACTGGTTTTTGGGACATTTGTCTGACTCTGCAAGGTAAGGGACATTAATATGGGTAAGAGAACATTTTCCGAGTTGTTGAGACGAGAGCACAAAAATGCGAAGGAACATATGTTTTAATATGAAGAAAAAAAACACATGGAAATCTAAGAATATAGTTAATACCTTTGAGAGATTTGTGGGCTTAAGAAATACTATTGGTCCATTGACCACAAATAAGACGATCAAAACCCTTGATTTGAGCCTTATATTGATTACATTCAGCTCCTGAATGGCTTACATACGGCCCTCAGATGCCTTTTGATTCTCCTGACAATCTTAAGATTTACGTTTACTTTGAGTTTAAATAAGAGTACCTCAATTTCTCGACTGCTGAAGTTACTTTTTTGGCTGCCAACTCTCCAACTCTTGGGATAATGCTAATAATGAACAAACGGCCACTCTCTTCTAATTAAGGATTGCATGGGATTCATAACTCAGCACACTTGGGTAAGAGCTTATTTTAAAGAACATTTGGTGCATCTGAAGTTGAAAAACTATCAGATTAGTTTCGGAGAATGTTACTGCATGAAGCCCATTGTTCTTCAGTTGGTCACCACTGGTTAATCCCAGTAAATGCCCGCCATGTCAGGCGGATAAGGGCTTACACAAAGGGGTTCAGTTTAAACAAACATTTTGAGAAAAGTTTCAGATGACTTACGAGTTTTTACACTAATTTATCCATACATCATTATGGAGGCAGGCACAAAAATTAAAGTACAGCAGCTCCTTGTCTGGTTTAACAACCACACTCAAACCATGCTTAAGGCTGCAAAAATGCAGCACATAACATAATGACATTAGTAGGATTGCTTTTTATCAATGTTTCTCTTTTTTCTTCATGTGCAGTAGCGAAGAGTACATTTGAAACATTAAAGTGATGATAAAAAGGCATGTCCAAGATGTATGATGTTGGGAATGCACTGAGGGTGCGCATCAATCAAAACATAGAGTATAATCAGTAAGGCTCAACCACGTAAAGTGCAAATGGTTGCATTTCTTCAATGTTTGCAGCTTGATTCAGCTATTTTCTTTACACATGTAAAGGAAGATGGCTTAATATATGAAATTCCTTCAACATGCGATTATAATGAGAAAATACGACTTTAGTAGCTGGGATATACAATAGAACTGAATGCTTGTTGATAAATACAAGCAGTCAAAAACCTGTAACTCAATTCCAAGCGAGACTAAATTATGATTTTTGTTGTTTTGATTAATTTTTTGACACAATTCAAACAATATGTAAGTCAGAATCTGTCCTCTTTATTTTTCCAGGGAAATTGGGCTTTGTGAGAGTTGATCCATTTTAAACAATGAATAAAACATAGGGAAAAATGGTTTTATAAACATAATAATCTTATCATATAATAAGATAACGTGAAACCGCCCATCTAAAGCTTCCACTGCCTTCTTGTCTGAGCTGTCCGAGTTGCTCACCTCTCTCTGCTCCATGTCTCCATCAACTCTCCTGCTCGGTGATTTTAACATTCACGTTGACTCCAGTAACTGCAAATTTGCTGCTGAATTCCTTTCACTTCTGGACTGTTTCAGCATCAAGCAACATGTCCAGGGCCCCACCCACACCAAAGGCCACACGCTGGACCTGGTGTGCTCTACCGGCTCTCCGCCCCCCGATCTACAGCGCCTCGACCTGGCTGTATCTGACCATCATGCCATCCTCTTCACTGTTCCGGTCTCCCTGCCCAGGCAGCATCCTAAAAGGCACCATTATGTTTAGGAACATCAAGACTGAGTGCACCGGCCCTATCCGATCTGATAGCTACCCACATGGCCTCGGCTCCCTCCGACTCCACCGTGGACGGCTTGGTAGCCCACTACAACATTGTCCTATCCCTCAGTCTCAACTCTCTCGCCCACATCAAAACCCGGACTGTTTCCTCAGTCTCTCGTCAACTGCCTGCACGACATAAAAACCTGGATGTCGTCTAAAGATCTCAAACTCAACAGCAGGAAAACGGAGCTCATGGTTGTGGCACCCAAGGCGCTGCTCCGGATGGTTTGTGACTTCATCCTTGAGGTTGACTGCTGCTCCATCTCCCCATCTCCTGAAGCCCGCAACCTGGGTGTCATCCTTCACTCCACCCTTTCCTTCCACATCAAGTCTGTTACCAAATCTGACTTTTTCCATCTAAGGAACATTGCCAGACTCCGACCGTCACTCTCGGAGTCTTGAGAAACCCTAGCCACTCACACATACAAAACCGTGGCAGCACATCACTCCCACCCTCATCCACCTCCACTGGCTGCCGGTCAGTCCCGCATATCCTACAAAGTCCTCCTCCTCACCTACAAGTCCCTCCATGCCCATGCCCCCCAGTACTTATCGGACCTCCTCCCGCCCACATGCCCCACCCCGGAACCTGCGGTCTTCAGACTCTGGCCTGCTTACCACCCCCCGTACCAACTTCAATTCAATTCAATTCAAAACCTTTATTTATCCAGGTAAAATCCCATTGAGATCAATGATCTCTTTTTCAAGGGAGACCTGCAGC
Source organism: Notothenia coriiceps (assembly GCF_000735185.1). NCBI lineage: Eukaryota > Metazoa > Chordata > Actinopteri > Perciformes > Nototheniidae > Notothenia > Notothenia coriiceps. Next base: position 20,454 of record NW_011340726.1, on the reverse strand, counting down.
AGTAGGTTCCACATGAAAACATAAAAACATAAACAACAAAAGGACATCATACAGCAAAACCTGCGAACCTTCGGGGACAGAGCCTTCAGTGTGGCAGCCCCCACCCTCTTGAACGCTCTCCCTGCGGAGATCCGCAACATCCCCACGCTTGACGCCTTCAAAAGGGCCCATCTGTTTGCTAAGGCCTTTGGCCCCTAATCTATGTGTTATTTTGTCTCTCTGACTGTTTGTCTGACATGTTTGTTCCTACTCCTGTTCTTCTTTGTAAAGCGACCTTGGGTCTCATGAAAGGCGCTATATAAATCCAAGCTATTATTATTATTAATGAAGAAGCCGGATGTCGCCATTTTGTCTCATATTTCTGAAGACTTGCTTTTAATATTTATGTCCAAAGTGCCAAAGATGAAAGACTGTTGCCTGATGTTGAAACAGAACATCCTTTATTTTACATTCCTCAAACTGTGGAACTACGTTAAGCCTTAAGTGACCTGTTTTTATGCTGTTTGTAGCTTTTTATTTCACCAGTCTGTAATTTCCTGATCGGTTTACTGGAAAGAACTGGAAAGGGGAAATGTGTTTTCTCTTTTTTTGCTTTCCAATAAACTGCCAGGAAATTGCAGAAGTCTATAAAGTCCTATGGTTCCTTTTTACAACTACACAACCCATATATTCATGCATGATAAGTTTACTACGATGCTGTGTTTCATTTGATGTTAGAACATGGGAATACATAAGCAACAACCAACTTTATTCAACAGGAAACATTTGTTTGTTTGGTTAAGTTTTCGCATTCTACGTGCACATTTTATCAAAAGCTTTGGCACCTTGAGTTTCTGCTGCTCCCTTGTGGCCAAAAAATATCTGTATTTGCAGGTTTTTGTGGTTATATCAAGCTAATTGAAGTTTAACTTTGATAGTTTTTTTTAAAGATACAAACGATAGCCTTCGCACTGTAAACTCTATGTTGCAGCTATTGATCAAATTTTTTGAAAATATGCTGTATGGATTTCTATATTTCTGAAATATCTTGAATGCAGCACGAATGTTTCTCAGTGTCTTCCTCGTGATCTGCATGATGCTGTTTTTTATATATATTTGACCCAAAAAACAAACTGGATGATACTTGTAGTTGACCGCATGACAGCAGCTCGTTGCCATTCAACATTACAGATAAAACGCATGAACCCTGCAATGGTCGCCTTTAAAGCCATGGACATTATCGATGCTAACAGTGTGCCTGTCTTCAAGCTGTGTCTCCTCCAGATACACCTCTCTACTGTTAATATTTATGGATAATGGGATGTTAAATGTGCTTTTTAATCTTTTTCTCTACCTCCCTGTGTTTCTACCTCCTGCTCCAGTGCATGTTTTACATCTTTGTGATAAAAATCACGAACATGTTCAGTTACCCCACAATTCAGCCAAGTAGAATTGTCTTAAAAAGGCAATCCATATGTTAAAAGTTTGCGATTATGTGCAATAACAACCATCTAAAAGAAAAGGTCTAAAAACAAGCAAACACCGAATTCACAAAGGTGGGTTTAATTTGTTTTTGATTATTTATTAGTGATCAGGACACCCTGGTGTTATTGAGGTTGAGAAACGCTCTCCTGTGTCTTCTCTGTCTCTGGCTTTTAATCACTGTCTCTATGAAATTGCACTATTTGCACAGACTCTTGTTTTCTTGTTGCGACCCCCGCAATGATCTGCAGTATCAAGTCAAGTGTTGCTTTTTGTGAAATGATGGAATAAATAAATAATGTAATAAAATATTCTTCAGTTTTTCATTCAAAATGTGTCCTTGTGGTTATACAAAATTGTTATAAACATGATAATCCGCGTACACAAACAACAATTCCGCTTTGTATATGATTTGTTGTCAGCACTTTTAGGCTGTTATTTATGGACCTCATATAGTGAAATGTTATGTAAACTAAATATATTAATCAGTAAATACTTTACAGGTTCATAATTTGCAGTAGTCTGGTATAGAAAGAACAACATAATGTTATTTAAATGAATTTGTCTATGATTAAACTACCAGAAAAGAATAAGCGGTATTAAATCAAATAAGTTATTTATATATATTGTGTTTCATATATTTTAGCATTTGTTTATTTAAGATAAAGTTGTCACATTTGGTTTATTTTAATCCAGACCATAAACAGAAAACGGAAACATGTCTGGTTCGAAAAACACAAAATAATATAATGATTGCAGACACAAACATCAAATAAAAATCACTCAAAAGTGCTGTCAAAGGATATTTTCTGACGAATAGGCAGTGTCATTATTTTGAGGCTTAAACTACGAACCACTCTAAGCTAGAAAGAGGGGGCATTGGCTGAAGCAGAATCATAAAATGTAACCATTTTTTAACCAAATAATCAGGAGCTTGCATCAGACAAAGATAAAAGTCACAACAGGATTATTTCAGAGCATGAAACATTTGTATAACTCCCCTCCTCTTCTCTGAATAGTTCTCCCTCTGTTATTTGTCCCTGTGCTTCTAAATAAAAATATGTCACTGATGCAAATAAAAAACAACTTTATCCTTAGAAAACCTCCTTTGTCCCGACTTAACTCTCATTACACCACATGATGGAGCCAAAGAAACACAATCTGAGTCCTTTTTGCAATTATCCAGTCACTTTCATCTTTAAGGTCACTAGATGTGGGACTGTTTATGTTGCTAATGCTGTTGTAAATGTCACTTTGTTTTGTTTTCTCTTACATGACTATGCACTGCAAACATTTTTGTTTTGTAATTATTTATTTTACTTGTTCGAAATACATTTATCAATCAATCAAGGTTAATCTAACCTCAAATCTTGCAATCGTACTTGCATTTGAAATATGTGAACCCACCCAAAAGCCCACTGATCTGGAGACATTAAAATGAACCACCTTACAATGCAGTGCAACACAATGCAAATCTGTGTGAAGCTTTTGATGTTGACAGAGTTCATTTTAATGTGCGTGTGCGTGTGTGCCTTTGCATGACATAACTGAAGAGGGTGTGTCCTGAGAACTTATTGTCGGTAAGTACTGTAAAAGGGAACGTGACCTGACTCGCACTCCTTAAACATAGTGTAGAGTTATTTGCTCGTTGAGTGGAAGGATATTTTGTTATTCCACAGTGATTCAGGTGTAGGCCTACAGTATGTGGAGATTTAAGGACATGCACAGAGAGAAACAGAACTTATTCTCGGAAATGTTGTGACTAACTTTGTAAGCTGACATTACAAATTAACATTTATTCATCAATTACTCACCCAGTTTACCTGGAATTTGTGACAACACTTAGTTTTCCTCGCATGCCTCCACAGTTACTGAAGAATACAAAACAAATGTAAAAACATTTTAAAAAAATGTTTTGCTAAAATTAAAGATGATCTGCAACTACACAAACGCATTTCATGTGAATACAAAAATAGATTTTGAAGTAAATGAAAGTCATTTGTGAATATCTTTATCCTTTACACAGGCACTTATTATTAAATAAATAAATGTATTAATTTTATAAATGTTTGAAAATATGTTGGGAATTTACTTTTCCAGATTATACATTTACAAACTGATTGTCAATCAGTTCATACAAATAATATCGTACAATATCTCCATAAAAGAAAAAAGAGACAAGTCTGAAATCAAGTGGTTGTTTACACTGTCCCTTGACAAACAACCTAAATGTTGTATCTTGTCTCGTAAAAAAATGGCTATCCCATGTGTTCGTTAGTCCACAGATACGAATGAACCTAAAACAGGGTGTGTGCGGCAGAATAATATCAGGTGCAGAGAGTGGCAGTGGCTGCAGAGGCGTGTGAAATCAGGATTGTGTTTTAAAGCACGCATCTGCAAATGTGTCCATGCACGCTCTGAAACCTCAACATGCACTGATTGAAGGTGCAGTTATATCTACAGGTTAAAAGGGCAGGTGTAGTTCCTGGTGCTGAAGGGGAAAATCAGCATAAGAGGTTGGGCTTGAAATGGAAAGAGGAACCTTTCCTGTGTGACTGTTAAGGTGTGGGTTTTTTGCTTTTTTGTTGTGCGTGACATTATAGTCATGGAGCAAAGCATCAGATTTTGCAGAACTTAAATTCCAGGTGATATATGAAAAGCCCAAAGCATATTTTTAACACTGATTGCTGTTCTAAATGTATTTCCAGGATCCCTAAATGCTCTTTAAACTGGATAAAATATTCAGTCTTCTGTTTTTCAACAAAAATGGTACAGGTAAAACGTAAACCCAAATATAAAATATATATCCCAAAGGAAAAGTGGAACTGTATCACACTGATAGATTTGCTGACTTCCTGCAAACACTAATGTTTTAATACTGTCGTCATCAGAGTTAAGGAGGACACAGATGCACAAACTGTATATAGACCTGGAACAGGTGTGCAATTCTCATTGGATAATAACTGGGACAGGATTTTAAATCAATTGGATAATGGATCTAAAAGTGGGAGGTGCCTTCAATGTGCAACAGTGTCTTGTAGTTACAGAAACAACATAGTACAGGGACACAATACAGGTACTGAATTGGAAAAATTAATAAAGTGATCACAAAATATATATATATATGTTGTTTACTTAAATTGTTTGAGAAATTATATATGTCTATTTATTTACTGTTCGGTTACAGTTTCATTTGTGTTGTTTTGAACTCATTTGTAATATTTAAAAAAAATCTGACAAATAAATCAAGTGTTTTACAAAAAGAGCAAAGATTAACGTTGTTTACAAACCATCTGGTAACAATTAAATATACTGTTAAAAGCCTCTTTTTACATTTTATTTAACGGTCGTTAGTAATATACAAAATAATAGAACATTAGATGCTCCTCACATGGCACTATCGGCAAGACTTAAATGTTCCTGTAATGTGATATAAATGAAGTGTGAAAATGTCCCATGGGTGGGGGGGGGGAATGGCAGGTTGGTGCCCCCTACTGACAGTTAATTAATGAGACTGTGATCTGCAGCTCTGATGGATAACCACTTAGTTTTGTCTTTAATAAGCTGCCATACGGCCAGGAGCAGACCGCTGTGTAAATGTGCCTCCTTCAAGGTGTGTGTGTGTGTGTGTGTGTGTGTGTGTGTGTGTGTGTGTGTGTGTGTGTGTGTGTGTGTGTGTGTGTGTGAGTGACATTGTGGGCGTCCCTGTCTGTAGCGCAGCCTCCTTCAGGCCCCTCCCGGGAGCGCGCTGCTGTTCCGCTTCATAGACGCACGGACGGACTGACGGTGTGTGTGCTCGCTCTCTCCGCGCCTCTGCTGCTGCTGTGCTCCCTCTATCTCTGTGTGCGCGTGCGCCCCCCCCCCCCTCCCCAATTTATCTCCTGTCCTGTCCACATTGGGTGTGGAGGTGGAGGTATGTAGCACCGGGGAAAAAAAATAGTGGCGTTTTATGGCACTGTTGGTTTTCCATACCGGATTCCCCGTACCGAGCAGCATGTAGCACCTGGTGCCGCGTTTCCCCCGAAGAAAGCATCGCCTGAACGAGGATTATTCTGGGGGTGGGTTGGGGGATTTATTCCTTATTTTAGAGGAGTGTTAGTGTGTGTTTCCCCCGCCGCTCTGCACCTCCCGGTCGATGGTCGTTGAGGAAGCTTCCATCTTGAGATCTACCGAGAGCACCATGGCGAGCGACTCCCCTGCGCGCAGTCTGGACGAGATAGACCTGTCTGCACTCCGGGTAAATGTCTTCCTGTGTGAGCGTGCATGTGGCGTGTAAGTGTGAGCGTGCGTGTGAGGCTTTTGAGCACCTGTCCCCCCCATCCACCTCCAAGTCTTTCCTCCCTTCTCCATCATCACCCTCTCCCTTATCTACGCGTCGCCCTGCAGCGATTGAGGAAATAGTATAGATCTCGAGGCCTCACACCGACCGTCCTGTTGTTGTTTGTTGTTTTTTTCTTAACAATTGGGACGTGATGTGATAAGGCCCTGAGCTGCTGCTGCTGTGCGCGTGCGTGTGCGCACACCAACACGCGTGCGCGTGCGTCAGACAGCATAATAGAGGCCGCTGTGTCTGTGGGGCAGATGTTAAGCTGCCTGCTCAGTGACAGATCACACACACACACACACACACACACACACGAGACAGAGACATACAGATGCTCGGACATGCACGCGATTTCTCTCCGTCACACACACACACACACACACACACACACACACACACACACACACACACACACACACACACACACACACACACACACCATGCATAATAGCGATGATAACCGCAACAGCAGCGAGTTCCGCCATTTCGTGATGTTGTGGCGACAGCAGCATCAGTGGATGTTTGTGGCTCTGTGCAGAGTGTAGGAATGTGTGTGTGTGACAATTTCTTATTTTGATTTTCAGCTCAAGATTAACCAAATAGTGTGTGTGTGTGTGTGTGTGTGTGTGTGTGTGTGTGTGTGTGTGTGTGTGTGTGTGTGTGTGTGTGTGTGTGTGTGTGTGTGTGTGTGTGTGTGTGTGTGATTCTGCACAGCTCCTCTTTCTTTTCTCTGCTTATGCAACAAAGCTGTACCTGCAGAGCAACACTCAAGTCTGGACATGATCGACCGGGTGGGACTGCTTGTCTGTGTGTGCGTGTGTTTTACTGACACACACACACACACACACACACACATTGGAACTGATAAAGACACCTAGACAGACAGATAGACAGTTCTACATTCTCATATAAAAAGAGGAATCCTGCTCACTTCCCTCTGTGGCATGATGACTAGAAATTAGGTCACGGAGGACGGATCAGAGAGAGCTGGGGGGAAACATTTAAGTGTGACGCAAAGCCTGTCACAATCACACACATGCTTCCTGTTTCACGTCCCAGAATGATCTCTAAAGTTCACCTTCCTTAGTCATGTACCTCCTTCAAAGAAAGTCTTCCTCATGCACAATAGGTCTGAAGTTATATTTCTAGGCTTTACATTCTTTGCAGAGGGTCATGTCTTTCTTACACTATGTCCTTTTCCATTATTTAGACAAAAGCTATTAATTCAGGATGGAAAAGTACTGCTTTTTAGTATTCTCCTTATCATTTACACCCTGGGACTTGTTTGTAGTGTTGGCCAGGTCAGGAGGATGAGCGGTCAGGTTGTAAACACAATGTTTACAACCACTGATGTTGAAATGCACATAAATAAAACAATTTGTATCTGCCCTTACAGCCAAACTGTCTGTTAGGCTTCTCCACTGAATACAACAACTGCTGCAGAAGAATAAAGATAAACCACACGAAATTTCCATCATTATTTTAACATTTATCCTCATTACCTCAAAAACAACACTGTACAGCGTGCAGACAATCCTTGTTTGTCTGGCTCTGAAATTATTAAGCAAGTTCTCGCAGGACGTACTATCTGCTGTGGAAGACAAAATAGAGACAAATCCTGCTACCAAATCCAAAAAATGTTAGATGTTGTGGCAAGTGCAAAAGTGAGTCGAATCGAACCATGAAGTGGAAATGAGGCCAAAGAGGGTCGGGTTAGAATTTAGCTTTAATTTAAAGAAATAAGTAATTACAAATGTTTTATTTTAGTAGCTTACGAGTTCACAAACTATTGCCATTTTCTTTCTTTATCTTAACCTTTAGTGTCTTGGTTGCCTCACCCTCACTTCACTTTACAGACATAACATATATTTCCTTAACCTTGCACAGATATTGTGGACAGCAAGTATTTAAAAAAACATTGGATGCTTTGGATTTCGCTGGATCTGTATTGTCTGGGGAAGTGAACTATTAAATGTATTCTAATGACAATCATTCTGATCATGTAAAACTTGTGAAATGTATTTAATGAATGCACTCATTATATTCATGATACTGGGTGAAATGTAAACTTGTGCCAATGTGACATTCACTAGCATGTTAAGCTGCTGGCAACTTGCAGGTGTTTAATAAGACTCAGATCCTGATATCTTTACTTTCTTCTTCTGTGCTGTTTTTATTATCTGTGTGGTCCGACAGTTAGTAAGGGCTCTAACAGGCATGTAAAGGTGTTTGTGTGCGTGCACGACACTTGTTTGTGTGTGCATGAGGTGCGGTCTTCCAGGATTAGATGTGCTTCTGTTTGACCTTGACTGAAGAGGAACGCTGCTTTTTAAGCTAATCCCCCTCAGGAGGCTCCACTGTAATAGACAAAAAAAACACACAGTCACACACACACACACACACACACACACACACACACACACACACACACACACACACACACACACACACACACACACACACACACACACACACACACACACACACACGCATGTGTGTGTTTGAATTCACCTTCTGGCTTTCATCTGGATTTTCCTTGGCGATTGTCTGTGGTCGTAGTCTGCATTTTACTGTTTGCAGATGTTAAAGATAGCTTTGGAACCAGTGTGTGAATGCTGCACATCAATACACACTGACCTCCATCCTATTTAAACGTTTTCATCGTTCAACACTTGAGCATGACTAAAGGAGAAGATTGCCACCACTCTGTTAAATATAAATCTAGAAGGCCACTTTGGAGAGTTCAGACCTCAGCCAAGGCCATGAATCTGGAAGTGGAAAAATACTTGTTGTATCCGCCTCAAAGTTTCATTGGTTTGTTATCGGCTCACACTACAATCTCCCACCAAGTTTCATAAATATAAGGCCAGTCATTTTTTGCGTAAACCTGGTAATTATTCAACTGAAATCTGATCTCAAAATCGTACCTATTTTGCTTAGCTAAAACAACAAAAAGTTGGCTTTAACAGTTTAAATTAAAGGAAGTTGGGCATAACTGAGAAATACTTGTTACTTGACTCCCCTGTAAAAACAGTGTTAACTAGTAAGACTTTGTGATGCGCTAGTATAAGCTGTAGCTTCATATTAACAGCATAGCCTCAGGGCTCTGTTCTTGGTCCCCTCCTCTTGTCTTTGTACACAAACTCGCTCGGATCAGTCATTAGCCTGCATGGTTTTTCATACCACTGCTACGCTGACGATAGCCATTAATTCTGTCCTTTCCCCACTCAGTGACCCAGGTCGTCGCACGCATCCCTGCTTGTCTAGCTGACATCTCTCAGTGGATGTCTGCTCACCACCTCAAGCTCTACCTTGACAAGACTGAACTGCTTTTCCTTCCGGGAAAAGATTGTCTCACTCTTGACCTAACAATCAACATCGGTACCTCTGTTGTTTCCCCGACTCAAAATGCAAGGAGTCTGGGTGTGTCCCTAGATAACAACCTGTCCTTCACTGCAACATCGCTGCT